>NW_006921718.1:8209302-8215884 GCF_000298275.1 Orycteropus afer afer | reverse complement strand
GGGAAGAGGTAACTATGGGGAGGAAGTGGGAGGGGAGCTGTTGCATTGTGGTAAACTGTGGTCAATGTCATGAGACAAAGTATATGTAAACTGCTATATAGAAAGTTAATTTGCTCTGTAAAACTTCACCCAAATCACAATTAAATAAATAAATAAAGGCTTGGGCCCAAGATGGGGGGTGAAGAAGGGAGATGAACTTGTCTGTCAGTTTGTCATCCTGTGGTGGTTTATGTGTTGCTGTGAGCCTGGAGGTTATGCCACCAGTATTGCAAAATGCCACCAGGTTTACCCATGGTGGACAGATTTCAGCAGAGCTTCCAGGCTAAGATAGACTCAGAAGAAGAAAGAGGACATTTCTCAAACAATTGGCCAGTGAAAACCTTATGAATAGCAGTGAAACAGTTTAATATATTACTGGAAAATTTTATGTATAGCCCTGAAATATTGTCCAACATATAGTGCCAGAAGGTGAGCCCATCAAGTTGAAAGGCACTCAAAATTTGACTGGGGAAGAGCTGACTCCTCAGTGTAGAGCTGACCTTAACAATATGGATAAAGTAAAGCTTTCGGGACCTCCATTGGCTGATCTGGTATGACTCAAATTGAGCAGAAACTACTGCAAACACCCAATAATAATTGGAATGTGCAATATACAAAGTATGAATCTAGGAAAATTAGAAGTTGTCAAAAATGAAATGGAAAGCATAAAGATTGATATTCTAGGCATTAGTGAGCTGAAATGGACTGGTTTTGGTCATTTTTAATCAGACAACCATATGATCTACTATGCCAGGAATGACAAATTGAAGAGGCATGGTGTGGCATTTGTCATCACAGAGACTATTTCAAGATCTCTCATGAAGTACAATGCTGTCAGCAATATGATAATATCCATATGCCTGCAAGGAAGACCAGTTAATACTACTATTATTCGAATCTATGCACCAACCACCAAAGCCAAAGACAAGGAAATTGAAGATTTATGCCAACTTCTGAAGTGCGAAATTGGTCAAACATTGCAATCAAGATGTGTTGATTATCACTGGTAACTGGAATGCAAAACTTGGAAACAAAGAAGAGTTAACGGTAGTTGGAAAATATGGCCTTGGTGATAGAAATAACACTGGAGATCACATGATAGAATTTTGCAAGGCTAACAACTTAGTCATCACAAAGACCTTTTTCCAATAACATAAGTGAAAGCTGTACACAGAGACTTCATCAGATGGAATGCACAGGAATCAGATTGACTACATCTGTGGCAAGAGGCAATGGAGATGTTCAATATCTTCAACCAAAACAAGGTCATGAGCTGCTTGTGGAACAGACCATCCACTGCTCATATGCATGTTCAAGTTGAAGTTGAAGACAATTAAAACAACTCCACAAGAGCCAAAATATGACCCTGATAATATCCCTCCCAAACTTAGAGACCCTTTAAAGAATAGGTTTGATGCATTGAACACCAGTGAACAAAAACCAGAGAAACTGGGGGATGACATCAAGAACATCATCAATGAAGAAAGCAAGAGGTCATTAAAAAGATAAGAAAGGAATAAAAGATCAAAATGGATGTCAGAAGAGACTCTGAAACTTGCCCTTGAGTGGAAAGTAGCTGAAGCAAATGGAAGAATTGACAAGATAAAAGAGCTGAACAGATTTCAAAGAGCAGCTCGAGCAGACAAAGAAAATTACTATAATGAAATGAGCAAAGACCTAGAGTTAGAAAACCTAAGGGAAGAATATGCACAGCATTTCTCAAGTTGAAAGAACTGAGGAAAAAATTTAAGCCTTGAGTTGCAATATTGAAAGAGTCTATTGGCAAAATTTCTAATGATGCATGAAACACCAAAAGAAGATAGAAGGAATACACAGAGTCACTGTATCAAAAAGAATGGGTCAGTGTTCATTCATTTCAGGAGGTGGCATATGATCAAGAACCAATGCTACTGAAGGAAGAAGTTGAAGCTACACTGAAGAAATTGGCGAAGAACAAGACTCCAGGAATGTACAGAATACTCATTGAGATGTTTCAACAAATGGATGCCCTGCTGGAGGCACTCACTTGGCTACTCCAAGAAGCCAAGTGGAAGACAGCTACCTGGCCAACTGACTGGAAGTGATCCATATTTGTACTCAATGCAAAATAAGGTGATCCCACAGAATGTAGAAATTATTGAACAATATCATTAACATCACATGCAAGTAAAATCTTACTGAAGATAATTCAAAAATGGTTCCAGCAGTATATTGACAGAGAGCTTCCAGAAATGCAAACTGGATTCAGAAGAGGATGTGGAATGAGGGACATCATTGCTGATGTCAGATGGATCTTAGCTGAAAGCAAACAATACCCGAAAGATGTTTACTTATATTTTATTGACTATGCAAAAGTATTCGATTGTGTGGATTATAACAAATTATGGATAATACTGAGAAGAATAGGAATTCCAGAACACTTGATTGTACTCATGAGGAACCTGTAAATAGATCAGGAGGCTATCATTCAAACAGAACAAGGGGATACTGCATGGTTCAAAATCAATGAGGGAGTGCATCAAGGTTGTATCTTTCTACTGTACTTATTCAATTTATATGCTGAGCACATAATCTGAGAATCTGGATTATATGAAGAAGAACTTGGCATCAGGATTGGAGGAAGA
The DNA here is from genome assembly GCF_000298275.1 of Orycteropus afer afer. Classification (NCBI taxonomy): domain Eukaryota; kingdom Metazoa; phylum Chordata; class Mammalia; order Tubulidentata; family Orycteropodidae; genus Orycteropus; species Orycteropus afer. Next base: position 8,213,221 of record NW_006921718.1, on the reverse strand, counting down.
CTCATTAACAACCTGTGATATGCAGATGACACAACTTTGCTTGCTGAAAGTGAGGATGACTTGGAGCACTTACTGATGAGGATTAAAGACTACACCCTGCAGTATGGATTACACCTCAATATAAAGATAACAAAAATCCTTACAAATGGTCTAATAAACAGCTTCACAATAATTGGAGAAAAGATTGAAGTTGTCAAGGATTTCATATTACTTGGTTTTGAAATCAACACCAATAGAAGCAGCAGTCAAGATATCAGACAACTTATTCCACTGGGCGAATCCGCTGCAAAAGGCCTCTTTCTAGTGCTGAAGAGCAAAGATATCTCCTTGAAGACTAAGGTGTGCCTAATCCAAGCCATGGTATTTTTCAGTCACGTCTTATGTAAGTGAGAGCTGGACAGCAAATAAGGAAGACCAAAGAAGAGTTTATGCTTTTGAGTGTGGTGTTGGAGAAGAATGCTAAGAGTACTGTGGTCTGCTGAAAGGACTAACAAATCTGTCCTGGAAGAAGTGCAGCCAGAATGCTCCTTGGAAGCAAGAATGGCCAGATTTCATCTCAGCTACTTTGGTCATGTTGTCAGAAGGAATCATCCCCTGAAGAAGGATATCATGCTTGGTAAAGTTGAGGGTCAACAAACAAGGGGAAGGCCCTCAACAAGATGGATAGACAGAGTGGCTCCAAAGATGGGCTCAAGTATAGCAAGGATCATGAGGCTGGCACAGGACCAAGCAGTTTCATTCTGCTGTGCACAGGGTCACTATGAGTCAGAGATGACTCAACAACACCTAACAACAACACAACCTTCTTACTTAAAACATAAATAAAGCTGAAAATGGAACAGGGGACTTTCTTTTTAAATAAACTAAAAAACTTTAACACTGAAGATTGAAGAAAAAAGAAAAAATCTTCATCAGCCATGTACCACTTTCTGAATACTAACATCTTTGGGAAGAAAATAATATCGGCTCCCAGCCCTTCACTGATTTCTGGGTCAGGCCTTAATGGTGTTTTCCTTCTGGGAGGACCACCCAGGTGTTGTTCTCCATTCCCGTGGAGCATACAGTCCATATTTCCTTCCCATTGACAAAATTTTGTTGGCAGAATGACACTGTTACAGTTTTGGCAGGAAACCAACACACTTCTTATTCTGATACTAGAGGCTCAAAGAAGGCAGAAATCTAAGAATTTTTGTGTAGTTACTTCAGCCCTTACTCTTTGTAGCAATTATTATCTTAATTAAAGATAGACATCACAGTATCACTTAGAATCAGGCAGCCCACCATGTCCTAGTTGAGACCAGATAGGAAGGGTGGCAGAGGGAAGATAGTCAGGAATTTCTGTCTACAAATCTCAGTGAGTTTGTCCTACACAATTCAATATAAACATGAAATACTCTGTATGAGGAATGGCACTTAGAAGAAAAAGGCATTGGACACAATTTGTGAATGTTCTTTGATGGTCTGTTCCTTGCCTATGATACAACCCCAGCTAAAAGGTAGTGTGGAGCCTTCAAAATCACAGATAAGAAGTCAGAATAGCAGCTGTTATAATGAGAAGAGAGGTAAGGAAATTCATTTAAAAAAAAAAAAAAAAGGATTCAGAAAATTTACATTGTGAGATCTATGAAATTCCCCACTTGCTTTTTCTTTCTCTATTTTCATGAAAATAGTTATTTTCTTTGAACATTCAACTTACATGTACTCTACCCTGTGATGCTTATTAAATCAATAAAAATTTTATTGAACAAATATTTTCTGAGCATTCCCTCTTTGCCAGCATGAGGCTAAGTGTGGAGAATACAGAAATGAGTAAAATGCAAACCTTGCCCTCCTGGAGCTTCCCAGCTAGGACAGAAGTTCACACTGAGAATCTACATTCTCTTCACATATGAAGGCAGGGCCATTGGTTCTCCTTTTAGGACATGCACATGGAAAAGTAGGAGTGGATTTGCTACACTACCAGAGCTCCCACAATTAAATATAGTCAATGATATCAGTTGGCCATATTGACAAAGTGTTGCCAAGCACTACACTAGCAAAGCATAAAAATTTCCTGCAGAAATATAACCAAAGCCTCTGGAGACCTCATGAACCTGTAGGTATAGATGGTGTCACAGAGCTAGAAATAGCCCACATTTTCTAGGCTCTTACTTGCACCTACTTAAAAAGTATTAAAGCCTCCCCTGCTTATACATCGGAATATCCAAAGGGTATCTCTTGGGATAAGGAGCCAGTCTGCGAAGTCCACTTCCTCATTTTTCTTCACCTCTACCATTCCTTTGATCCCCACTTCCTGGAATGTGTCTCTTCTATCACTGATACCATTTCTCTGATGAAAATATTTATGTCCATGGCAAGTATAGGAGCTCTGGTAGTGTAGTGTAGTGCCTAAGGCACTTGACTGCTAAACAGAAGGCTGAAGGTTCAAACCCACTAGCCACTTCTTGGAAGGAAGGTTGGGCAATCTACTTCCGTAGTGATACCGCCTCGGAAACCCAAGGTCGAGTCAAGTCTGACTCGACGGCACATAACAACAACAACAATAACAATGGCAAGTATACCCACTATCCCAAAGATATCAACCTTTAAGGTGCTAAAATGGCCCTGGAGTGATGGAGTAATTGTTTCCTCTCTACCTCTGTTACACATCTTCTGTGTCCCCATGTCTCAGAGAGCTCTCCTAGAAACAATTTTTCACTTTCTGCCTGCAGCTTCCTCTCATCATGGTACTTGACACAAGGGACTTTGGGTCCAGGTTTCCATTTATCTTCCCCTCATTCTCCTTTCCTCCCCACTCATTGCAATAGACACCTGTGTCTCCTATTACTCTCAAAAGGATAAGACATACATAAACATATCAGAATCTAGTGATTGGCATACCTCAAGTTTAAACTGGAAACCTGATGAAAGAACTGCTTAATTCTGGACTTCTTATAGAAGACTCACTAAATATGAATTTGGCTCATTTATTCTTTAACAAAAATTTACTGAAACATATTATGTGATAGGTACTGGAGATACATTGGTAATTTAATAATAATAATAATAAACCTTGGAGCAATTGATCATGGGAGAACAGAAGGACAGTGTTTGCCCAGGGAGACAGCTCAAGGGCGGGAGTGCATGGGAGGGAAGGACACAGGGAAGAAGTAACTATGGGGAGTAAGTGGAAGAGAGCTGTTACATTGTGGGAAATTGGAGTCAAAGGCATAAAACAAAATGTGTATGAACTGCTGTGTGGAAAATGAATTTGATCTATAAACTTTCACCCAATCACAATAAAAATTTTAAAAATAATAATAACAATAAAAAGACCTAGTCCTGTGCTTGTAGAACTAGTAAATCCAACAAACAAATATATAATTACTAATGAAGTCAGAGTACTATGAAGGAAATGAATAGTGATAAAAAGGAGCTTTTTATAGGCCTTCCGGAACAGTCATGATCACAGAGCCAGTTCAAGAGTTTTTGACAATGCTTTATTGTCTCTTCTGTATTAACCAGAGTAAAGCTGCTGAGTAGGAACAAAACATTATCAGGTAATTCTGACAACTCAACAAGCCCTACAGAAGATAGCACCGTGTACTAGCTCATTTTAATAAGCCACAGATTCCTGTCAGATCACTGAGGAGGATTTGGAACCACTCTCAAGCTTCTTGACTCAAAGATTAAGCTATGCTCTTTGTGGGTGAGCTTGAGGTGTTAAGCCCTTCTGTCTTGATGCTGTCTGCAAACTTGATAATGCCCATAATTGCATTATCCAAGTTAGCAATAAAAAATTATATACTATGTCTAAATGGAGAGTGTATCCAAGATCATATTCAGGGTTGGCAGACAATGGGCCTCTCGAAGAGTATGAAGGGATGGACACTGGGAGGAGGTAACTATGGGGAGGAGGTGGGAGGGGAGCTGCTGCATT
>NW_006921718.1:8208748-8209202 GCF_000298275.1 Orycteropus afer afer | reverse complement strand
CAAGTGTCTTAGCCACTATGCTACCAGAGCTCCCGATAGTGACACTGCCCCAGAAACCCGAGGAGGGGTCGCTGTGAGTTAGATCTGACTTGATGGCAATGAGTTTTGAGTTGAGTTTGATTCTTACTGTTAGGCCAAGGCCTGAGATAAGTGGGCATGGGGCTCAGACACTGCTTCATGCTTGGAAGCAGCTCTATTTTAAGGCTTGGGCCTGAGGTAGGCAGGCCTGGGGCTCGGGAGCTGCTTTTCACTTGAGGGTGGCTCTATTTTAAGGCTTGGCCTAAGATGGGCAGGCCCAGGGCTTGAAGGCTTCTTTTTGCTTGGGGCAGCTCTATTTAAAGGCTTGGGCCCGGTGGGAATTCCAGCAAGATGGCAGACTAGGCAGAAAGACTGTACAGACCCTCTTCAACAAAGAAAAGGGAAACCAATTAACACAGACACAGAAGATAATCCT
>NW_006921718.1:8200895-8206285 GCF_000298275.1 Orycteropus afer afer | reverse complement strand
TAAATCTTCACCCAAATCCTAATAAAAAAAAACAAAAATTATATACTAATCCAGTACCATCCACTGATAATATCAACCCAGGTGGCTAGCTATTAAGCCAGTTACTACTATAAAAGCCACTTCTTGTTGATGTGAGATGAAAAAACCCACTAAGTTCCAAATATGTTGTAAGTATTGCTTTTATCTTCATCACAGTTCTCTAAGGAAATTAAAGACTTCTGACATGATCAATTCTTCACAGAATGACTGGAATGACCAAGAAGTGTTCCCAGATCTTCATTATATTTACCAGTCAAAATTTGTATTCCTTTATGGTCCAAAAGTGGAGTCATAGGGTTTTCCTGATTTTTTTTGTGTCAAAGGTTAAACTTGATGTGAATTGAATTACCAGAGGATGTTCACATTTAGCATCACTACCACTTTGGTTTTGCATCAGGCATTCAGCATTTTCCTGAGCTTTATATAAATTGATTGCTTTAAAAAACTAATAATATATCACCATGACTTCAATTGTAGTTTCAGAGAATGGTTCCCAGTATAAATATATTGGCAAAAATACATATAATTTTGCATTTAAAGAGCACTCTGTTTTTGTCAATCCATGATCTATATGTATTTAGTAGTCTGCCCTATAATGTATTGTGCATATGGACAAATCAATTAGCATGTTCTTTAGTCACCCACTGGTAATGCATTTATTAAAATATGTCGTATTAAATCCGTATTTCAGTGGAAGCTTCCATTGTCCTGGAAATTCTGAGTGTTTAAGAAACCACAAAGTTTGCGCAATTAGTCTGGATATTTTATGCCAGGTCAAAATGTCTGAGTAGACAATAATATATTGTTATTATTGCAATGCTAAGAGTATGCAACAAAATAGTTCTGAGCATTTCATTGCAATTACACTACTATTGTTAAATTGTTAGGCGTTAATTGATCCTTATTTATTGATTAGTTAAATTCACAACCAAATTAAAATTTCCAATAAAGTGCTTTGATAGTGTCTATTTCTATTTGGAAGTAATTGTTCAACAACAGTTCAACAATCAGCTGTTCAACAATAATTCAACATCAAAAATGAGCACACAGATAATATAGAAGCTAGACATATAACCAAAGATATATGTATAAAAGTATCACACACATAATGTGATACTAATGCAATGCTGGCTATTGAGGCAAGAAAATAAAAATATAATCAGAAACTTAATCGGTACTTTATTAGGTTATATAGTGCCACAATGGCTGCTGTCCTTCTTCTTTCAAAAGCAGACGGGAGAAAAGCCCAAACAAGATGAATCTAGACAGATGTACACATACACACAACCACACATACATCACACCTGCATACATCGAGACCTAGATATGATAAATTTGGGATAAGGAATGTAAAGCAACAGAGTTATAACAAAATACCTTCCACTGTTGCCCAACTCCCTAGCTATGTTCATTCCAAGGGAAAAAAAAAATTGGCTTCATATGCAAAGGGAGGAATCAGCTCTGAGAATTCCAAACTCTGCCCCTTCACATGGATTCTTAAAGCAAATATAATAGGCAGTGATCTCTTTCATGCTAACAATATTTCCTTGCCCATCTAACAAATTCTTACTCATCTGTAATATTCCAGCCCAATCACTGCCTCTTCTGTGATAACTTCTGTGTTCTTTCCCAAAAAATAAGACATTTTAGACACACATCACTTCAGTCTCTGTTGTATCCAGTATATACAGGTACATCCATCAGTGCCCTTAACAGATTCTATTGGACTTGTTTATAAATCTCTCTTCCCCTATGGTTTATGAGACTATGAAGTCTATGAATTCCATTTTCAGTGTCTATCTCCCATATGTCCAGCACAATTCCTGGCACAGAGTAAACAAGTGTTCAATAACTATTTGTTGAATTTGTTAAATAATTAAATTAAAATTAAAATTGATGAGAACCTTATTTTTCACCTCCGCCAGGGAGAATTGGGTGGCATTGATCTGTTACTTTCACTCTTGACTTCATTCAATCGGTCTATCCTTCTATTTTATAGTTCTCAATTATTTTTTAATACTTTAATTCCTTTGACCTAATCACGAGTTTTTTTTAGGAAATCTTATTACCTCTCAGCTATATGAATGAAAAGGAGAGAGTATCATCATATGGCGAAAAGATTGCAACCTCTATAACCTGAAAATTTGGTTGAAACCCTGGCACCACCTACTATCTGAATAATCATAGATTGCTCATTCAAGCTCTGTGAGCCTCAGTTTTCTGATTTCCAATTTGAAGATAAAACTACCTCCCCCTGGTTATGGTTGTGGGTACTAGAGCTATTATGTACCAAGAACTGACAGAATGCCTGATGCTATTATATACAAGACATGACAGAGTGCCTGGTGCGTAGTCGGTGCTTCGTAAATTATACCACTTTAATCCATGTGAAAGTACTTTGTGAGCTATAGAACACTATATAAATGTTAGTTACAGCATTCCTTCCCATTGCAGAACTTTTGTTATCTAGACTTATAAGCTTCATACTATCACTCTATAACTTAAAAGAAGGAAAAACAGAAAAGGAGTACTATGAACCCTTGATTGCCATCTAATTGAGTCCTGGGATGATTTGAAAGTCTTTTATTTCGAGTAGTCCCAAGTAATTGCCTGCTTCTTTTTATACAGTGATCAGCAAGCCCAAGGCTGTGACTTCTGCTGTGGCCTCCACGCATTTTCCCTGGCCATGCTGACGGCCTTGGTTCAAGCCTGCTCCTCTCAGTCCTCGGTTTTCTCTAAGGGTCAGAAACAGAGCCAACACATGACTGAGATTGAGCTTCACTGAGGACACTTCCGGTTGCAATAACCAAATCTGACTATAACTAGTTTTTCAGGAATGAAGAAGTGGAACCAGAACATTAGGAATTCAGAAGACATATTCTCTCTGTTTCTCATCTCTGCTTCTCTCTGCTTGCTGGATTCTTTCCTCTTTCTTTGTGATCTGGTTTCTCTATTTCTCAATTCACAGTCCCCAAGCCCCTGACTTCCCCCTTCCCATCTTGTGCCAGAATTGCACATCTCCCTCAATTCTGGCCACACATAGAAATTAACTGGCTTCACTGAATCAGGTGTGCACCCCATTCTAGTCAACACTGATGGGAAAGGAGTAGAAAAGCATCATATACTATAGACATTAGTCAGGTGTGCCCTGTAGATGAGTCAGCAATTTTCATGAGGCATGATGATTACAGAGAGAATCAAATGTACCTTCATGGTACCTTTGTACAGGTACTGTATGTGAGGGTCCAAAATATAGGCAGAGTCTCTGGGTGCTGCAAAGGGTTAACATGCTCAACTGCTAACCAAGGGGGTTCGAGTCTACCCAGAGGTGCCTCAGAAGAAAGGTCTGACAATCTAACTCCAAAAACTCAGCCATGGGAAAATCTATGGAGCACAGTTCTACCATGGGGTCACCATGACTTGATAGCAACTGGTTTTACTGGAGATTTTGGAGCAATTCTACTCAAAGGCAACTAACAACAGCAACAATTAACAATATCAGCCTTCATCAAATCAAGTTATGTAAATTTTAATATCTTTAACTACTATCCCATCCCCTTGACCAATGCCAGCTCAGGTTTTAAATCATCAGTAAGTTGTAAGGCAAATATCATTTCTTTACTCTATTTAGACCACCCTCTGTCTGCTGTTAAGTAATTTTGCTTGTCCTATTTCTGATCTTTGGGAGCTCTGGTAGCATAGTGGCTAAGGCACTTGACTACTAACCAGAAGGCTGGTGGTTCAAACCCACCAGCCACTCCTCAGAAGGAAGATGGGGCAATCTACTTCTGTAGTGATACTGCCTTGGAAAGCCAAGGAGGGGTCATTATGAGTCGGGTCCAACTCGATGGTACATAATAACAACAACAACAATATTTCTGATCTTTAGAAGAAGGCTATATAGTAGAAAGACCAGGCCTGTTTCTGAATTCTGAGTATGACCTTGGGTAAATAACACCACTTCACAAAATTCAGAGGCTCAAACTTGTAAAATGGGCATGGTAATAGTTACCCTGCCTGATCTTGGGGTCGTTAGGATGATGTCAACAGATATGTGCCAAAGAACTTTTTGAAAATTGTGAATATATTTTATGAGTGACAATACAGCATTGCAGCTAAGAACTCTGAGTCCCCCTAATTGGATTTAAATATTGGTTCTACCCACCAGCCACTCCTCAGAAGAAAGATTGGGTGATCTACTTCCTTAGTGATACTGCCTCAGAAACCCAAGGAGGGGTCAATATGAGTCAAGAGGATTCGACAACACATAACAACAACAACCACCACTTATTAGTTTCATTTGGGAAAGTTACCTTCACCCCTTTTAGCCTCAATTTCTTTATCTATAACACAGGCATAAAAATATAAATATAATAATATTAGTACCTTTTAGGTTTATTATGAGCTCTGGTGGTGTAGCACCTAAGGCATTTGACTACTAACCAGAAAGCTGGTGGTTCAAGCCCACCAGCCCCTCCTCGGAAGGAAGGTTGGGCAATCTACTTCCGTAGTGATACCACCTCAGAAACCCAAGGAGGGGTCGCTATGAGTTGGATCCGACTCCGCGGCAGTGAGTATATGTTTATTATGAGGATTACATGTGATAATGCAAATAAAGTATTTTGCACAGTGCCTGGCATATATTATTATTATAAAATATTATGAATACCTTATAGAAGCTGCAGGTTAAACTTTGGCTTCTATGCAAAACATAAGTTTTCAGTTACCCTTTTCACTAGAAAATGAGTGTGGCCTTTGCTCTTACTCTACAGCCGCCTGTTTTCCTATCTTCTTTCCTATCTCTTTGCTTGTTGGATAGACTCTTTTTCTTTAATCCACCAGCTACTACTGCTTTTCTTCGCTCTCTTCACTGGGCTACTGAGTTCTGTCTTGGCAACCAGATGTTGTTTTTCATGCCTTTTATTTGTCAACCAACTATGTTGACTTTTATCTGTTGCTTTATTTATCTCTTCTTTCAATTATTCACTTAATAATTCAACAAATAGTTATTGAGGATCTACTGTGTGACAAACATTACATTAGATATTGATGATACAGTGTGAGGGAAGAAAGACAACATCTCTGTCTCCACAGTCTGTGGGAAAAAACAAGTGATGGGTAATTTTTGTATAATAGCCCTGTGTTTTTTCTCTGTGGCCCTCCTTCATTTGGGCAGTTAGACCTGAGACATCCACTCCATCAGGGAAGTGTTTAGACACAGAAGAATTAGAACTGAAAATAGCTAAATTCTTACTCCAGTTTTAAAAGCTGAGGTCTGGGAGTAAGTTTTTTTCTGTTGCTGTTTTTTTTTTTTTTTTTTTTTTTTATGTCTGCATACGAGATGTCGAGCA
>NW_006921718.1:8197643-8200795 GCF_000298275.1 Orycteropus afer afer | reverse complement strand
TTTTTTTTTATTGTTGTTGTTTTGTTTTGTTTTTAATTAGCCATATTGATGACAAGGAAGAAGCACCTTTTCTACCTCTCTTACCAATTCTACCACACAAGATACAGTTCCAAGACACAGAAGGAAGAGAAAAGGATCATGTGGAGGGAAAGCCAGGGGTCTAAGACTGGAGGATCAGACTAAAAGGGAGCTTGCAGACAAGGGAGAGAATGTTAGCATCCACACTCTGCCCATCTTCCTTGATAGCGACTCACATCTGTGGCCCAGACCAAGGGGTGAAATGTGAGTCCCCTCCATTGCAGTAGCAACACAGAGCCTATGACCTTCTACAGAAATGAATACATCATTCCATTGACCTATGAGGACAATCCTTTTCTCATACACACACACATACACCAGCTGAGACCCCAAAAACATAAAATGGTTAAGCTGCGAAAGGGAAAAGGGAAGAATGTCCTTGGCCAGACTTGGTAAAATATTTCCCACAAGCTGAGGAAATGATTAAACACATTCCTCTTACACAGACATTAATTTAATAATCATGCTAATATACAAGTAGGAACTGAGGTCAGTGCTCTAAAGGAAGAAAACTTAGAGGGCACTTAAAAGAAGGACTTAACCTAGACCAGAGGGTCAGGATTGTCTTCCCTGAAGAAGAGACACTTGAGCTGAATTTTCAGTGACAAGTAGCAATTAGCTAGATGGAGAAAAGGGAAGAAGAAACAGTATGTGAATGAACCTATATTGAGGGACACCATGGTGTATTCTATAAATTGGACAAGGGTCAGAGTGGGTAGAGAGGATAAGGAAAAGCAATGTAAGGTGAGGCTGAAAGGAAGTTCTAGATTACATGATGTTGTTGTTGCTGTTATTTGCCATTGAGTGAGACCCGATTCACAGCAACCCCTCCTTGGGTTTCCAAGGCAGTATCACTATGTAATTAGATTGCCCAACCTTCCTTCCAAGGAGTGGCTGGTAGATTTGGACTTCTGGTTAGCAGTCAAGTGCCTTAGGCACTACATTACATAGAGACCAGTAAATCATATTGAGGACTTTCGCTACTGGGCCAACAAAAATGGGAAGCCATTGAAGGCATTTAAGTAAAGCGGTAAAAGATTACTCTGGTTATAGTGTAGGTAACGAATGAAGAGGAATCAAAGTAAAAGCAAGGAGGCTATTGCAGGGATCCAATCAAGAACTAATGAGCAGAATTAATGGATTTCTTGTACTTCACCTTCCTTCTGGTCCTTCACATCACCTTGGATCTCAAAAAGTGTTTGACATTGTGAATAACTTTGTTCTCATGTGCTATAGTTTTGTTGATGTTGTGTGTTATTTTATTTAAGACCTTAACATTTTAATTCTACCTTATATCATTTTTCCTTTAAGAAAAAAAGAAATCTTCCTTGAAATTTGAAGATGGTGTCCTACTAACAGACCAAGCAAGAGATCTCTCTTTAACACAGGTTTTGAGAAACTCAGTTAAACAGATACAATTAATGATCTTGGAGTTTTGAGCATCTAATGAGAAGATAAAGTATTAGATTCAGTGAAGACAGGGAAAGGGAGCAGGAAAAAAAGAAAAAAGATGGCCAGCCAACTGAGATGAAGAGAAGTCATTAGGAACACAAACGAGGCCGAGGAGGGAAAGAAAAATAAATAAATGAATAACTTCCTGAAAACCACCAGCAATAAAGACAGAGAGGGAGGACTTCAACATGAGCTAAATCCATGTAAGTGGGTGAAGATCATGTTGGGAAACAGATCAAGCCTCCCATAACTTAAGCTGTCCCAGAGTCCAGGAGGGAGTAAAGGAAAGGGAAGAGAAATTCTCTCTGAATAAACAAAACCCCAAATCAGACCTGTGACAGTAGGCTCAACTCTTAGCAACCCTTTTTAGCACAGGGTGGAACTGAGGCCTGGGATTTGGGGGTTTGTGAATCCTCCCAGAGAAGAGCTGTTCTTTCTCCTTCGAGGTGGCTGATGGTTTAGAACTGCAGGGCTTTGATTGACGGTGAATACCACCATCAGCAAACCTCTCCAAAGGGAAGCAGGGGCTGCATCATTAGCTGAATTATCTCATATTAAGCACGAAAAACAGGCTTTCGCCTTCTCCCCTAGAATTCACTTCTTGTGCCAATCTCCTTTCTCTTACACAGGTACTCAGTGAATAAGCAGATTCTGCCACAATAGCCAGATTTCAGGGCATCTGGCTGAACATAACTAGAAAAATCACTCCTCAATTACCTTACCCTCCCTTCATTTTTCTACTTTCCTCTTACCCAATTTTTCTTCATTTCTATTTGATCATTGACCCCTTTACTTCCTCATCTTCCTTCATTTTTACCAAAACTTCATCCCTCTCACATGCCCACTTTTGTTTTCTCTCATTTTCTTATATTCCCTATTTTCCCCTATTTCTTATTATCGATTTTTATTCTATCTTTTCACCTCTCCTTCTTCTCCTTGGCTTCCTCTCTCTCTCTCTCTCTCTCTCTCTCTCTCTCTTTGTTTCCCTGCCTCATCCAATGGGGGGAACATATTAACCCTCTACTAGTCAGCCACAGCTACTACACCAACCACCTCACCCAACAGACAAATAACACCAATAGCTCCTGCACAAGATCAATGACAGACAATGGACAACACCTGCTCATCCCAAGTGCAAGTCCTCTTCACAATTAACAGAGACCTGTACCCACATCCCCAACAGGCACTCCACCAACACAGAAAAAGCTGGAGAGTGGCCCAACACAGCCATGCTAACAACCAAAGAAGTACACCTGCTCCACACTTCTAGATATATTAAAGCAAAATAAAACATGAAACCAGGGTGAAACAAATCAGTATGTAACTAACAAATAAAGACAACAACTTCAAGATGTCTAGGAAAGAATAGATAACTTCAAATCAAAGCAAAAAAGAATATAATAGAAACAAGTGTCCAAACTAAAGAATTCAGAAATCTCCTTTCAAGGAGGAACAATTAGTAGAGCTATCTGATAAGGAATTCAAAAGATGTATGTGTGTGTGTGTATATATATATATATATATATACATATATATATATATATAAGCTCTGGTGGCATAGTGCCTAAGGCACTTGACTGCTAACCCGAAGGTTGGTGGTTCAAACCCACCAGCCACTCCTC
>NW_006921718.1:8195316-8196434 GCF_000298275.1 Orycteropus afer afer | reverse complement strand
TGGCTGCGATGATGGGCTCAAGTATAGCAGGGATTGTGGGGCTGGCGTGGGATCGGGCAGTGTTTCGTTCTGCTGTGCATGGGGTCGCTACGAGTCGGAAATGACTCGACGGCACTTAACAACAACAACAGCATCCCTCTGTGGTGGTTATGTTTGTGTGTCAACTTGTCTGGGCCTGGTTGAGTGGCTGGGCAGCCAGTGGTAATTATTCCCCATGATGAGACTGGCAATCAACTCCATGGTGGGATCTATCACAAGCAGCTGAGTAGCTGCTTTGAGTATGTGGTCTGCTTCCTGTATATAAAAAGCAGCTTTGGGACTGGTCTCTAGCTTATGGCATGCTTGGACCCTACATGTAGCTGTGTCATTGTTCAGCAGCCTGCCATGCTCTGCCGACCTTGAAACTTACAATGGACTTAAATTAATGCCTTATCGTGTGGTTTGGTAACATTGGGACTGTGCCTTTTCATTGTCAATCTTGGGCTTCTCAGCCTCAGCAGCCAGCAGCTGTCTGAGTGAAGAAAAGCCTTTAGCTTCAGTGGACCAGGAGCTGGAATCAGAGCTGAAGCCCAAGGCTGAGGGGCTCTCACCCAGCCCCTAGAGCCTGGCACTTTGAACTTAGACTTAAAGCCTCCAAACTCTAAGAGAATAAACTCCTGTTTCTTAAGGCCATCCCATTTGTGTATATTTCTTGTCAGAGTGGCACTAGGTAACCAGAACACCCTCCAAGAGCTCAAGGAAACCATGAACAAGAGCAATAAGAAGACAGACAATACCCTTGAAGAATAAATCATTCAAGAGAAAAATGACAAAATAAATACACAATTAGAAATAATACAAAAGCAGCAATTAGAAATCCAGAAGAAGAAATCCAGTAGTAAAATTACAGAGAGAGATAACACATTGGGAGGACAAAAGAGTGGACTTAAACTGGCTGAAGAATGCATTTCCCAGCAAGAAGACAAACCCCTTGACACCAGCTTATATAAGGAAAAATCAGAACAAATATTTAAGAAAAATGAGAAAAACTTAAGAGTTATATGGGGTGACATGAGAAGAAGTAACATACCCCTGATTGGAATTCCAGAACAAGAGAAGAAAAAAAAAAAAAAAAAAAA
>NW_006921718.1:8163496-8193116 GCF_000298275.1 Orycteropus afer afer | reverse complement strand
TCCGTAGTGATACTGCCTCGGAAACCCAAGGAGGGGTCGCTATGAGTCGGGGCCGACTCGACGGCACATAACAACAACAACAACAATGTTATAGTATTGTGATCCAAGAACATGCTTTGTAGTATTTCAATGTTTTTAAATTTATTGAGGCTTGTTTTGTGACCTAACATATAATCTATTCTGGAGAATGATCCATGTGCATGAGAAAAGAATGTGTATTGTTCTTTTGCTGAGTGGAGTACTCTGTATATTTCGATGAGGTCAAGTTGGCTGATTGTGTTGTTGAGATCTTCCATGTCTTTGTTGAGTTTTTTTCTGCTTGTTCTGTCCTTCCTCAAAAGAAGTGTATTGAAGTTTATACTACTGTTGTAGAATTGTCTATTTTTCCTTTCAGTTCAATTAGTGTTTATGTATTTTGGAGCTCTTTCATTGGTGAATTGATCAATTGACTTTTTATCATCACATAGTGCCCCTCTTTGTCCCTTTTGCTGGTTTTCACCTTGAAGTCTATTTTATCAGAAATTAATATTGCCCCTCCTGCTCTTTATTGGTTGCCGTTAGCTTAATATATTTTTTTTCATCCTTTGATTTTTTGTTTTTATTTTTATGTCTAAGGTGGGACTCTTGTAGGTAGTATATTGATGGATCTTCCTTTGTTATCCCATCTGTCACTCCCTTTCTCTTGACTGGTGCATGTAGTCCATTCACATTAGGTGTAATTAATGATAATCAAACCAAACTCACTGCTGTCAAATCAGTCCCGACTCATAGCAACCCCTGCCTGAGTTTCTAAGGAAGTATCTCTACAAAAGTAGATTGCCCAATCTTCCTTCTGAAGAGTGGCTGGTGGGTTTGAACCACCAACCTTCTGGTTAGCAGTCACTGGTAATGCAATACTGTGTTTGTAATAGTATTTGCCTTACACACTACAATAGGTATGAATTTATTGCTGTCACTCTATTGTTTTTTTGTTGTGTTACTGGTGATTTCTTCATTCTAAATAATTTTCTGCACTTAGTTCATTTTGTTATCAAGTATTTTTTCTCTTTTACTCATTATTATTGATTTTGTGTTTACTAAGCCCTTGTGATTTTCTTCTTTCTTAGTTTGGTTAGATGGTTTATTAATTTTCTTTGTGGTTACTCTGAAGTAAATTTTTATCTCCCTAAGTTTGGTGGCTCTGGTGGTGTAGATCCCAAGGCATTTGACTGCTAACCAGAAGGCTGGTGGTTCAAACTCACCAGCCACTCCTCAGAAGGAAGGTTGGGCAATCTACTTCCATAGTGATACTGCCTTGGAAACCCAAGGAGGGGTCACTATGAGTCAGATCCAACTCAATGGCACTGAGTTTGGTTTGGTTTCTTTTGGTAAGTTTGAAACAGTATGTTCTATAAAGACATCATCCTGATTTCCTCTCCATTTGGGAGTTTTGTAATTATAGCATGTATTCACTCTATTTGCTTTGTTGTTGGTGTCATTTAAAGATTTACTTCTCTATTCCTCTATTTACATTTTTTGTGAGCTTATTTTAAGAACCTTTTCATGGTTTGATTTCTAGGTGGTGGCGTCAAGGGTCTTGACTTTAATTTGTTATTTTCTGTTACAGGTTTCTGTTGGAAAGACTCCCTTTAGCATTTCTAATAGGTTTGTTCTGGTTACCTAGTGCCACTCTGACAGGAATATATACCACAAATGGGATGGTTCAAACAAACAGAAGTTTATTCTCTTACAGTTTGGAGGCTTTAAGTCTGACTTCAAAGTGCCAGGCTCTAGGGGCTGGGTGAAAGCCCCGCAACTTTGGGCTACATGCAGGGTTTAAGTATGCCATAAGCTACAGACCATTCCCAAAGTTGTTTCTTATATGCAGAAAGCAGACCACACACCCAAAAGCAGCTACCCAGCTGCTCACAGTAGATTCCACCATGGAGTTGATTACCAGTCTCATCATGGGGAATACTACATCCAGCTGCCCAGCCACTCAAGCAGGCCTAGCCAAGTTGACACACAAACTTAACCACCACAGCGTTGGTCTGATTTTCACAAATTCCCTTAATTTCTGTTTGTCTGAGAATGTCTTAATTTAACTCTCATATTTGAGGGACAGTTTGACTGGATATATAAATCTTGGTCACCATTTCTTTTCCTTCAAGTTTTGTATATGCCATCCCATTGCCTTCTTGCTTGCATGGTTTCTGCTGAGAAATCAAAACTTAGTCTTATTGGATGCCCATTGTAGGTAATATTTCATTTTTCCTGAGCTGCTCTCAAGATTCTTTCTTTGTCTTTGGTTTGGGAAAGTTTGATTATGATATGTCTTGGTGACTTTCTCTTGGGGTCTATCTTGTATCAAATTCATTGAGCTTCTTGGGTGGATATCTTATCTTCTTTCATGATGTGGGGAAAATTTCTATTAGCAAGTCTTTGACAGTTTTCTCAGTGCTTTTTTTTTTTTCCCCCTCCTCTTGTTCTGGAATCTCTGGTGGTGTAGCGCCTAAGGCATTTGAATGCTAACCAGAAGGCTGGTGGTCCAAAACCCCCAGCCACTCTCCAGAAGGAAGACTAGACAATCTACTTCCCTAGGAGACCATCTCAGAAACCCAAGGAAGGGTCATTATGAGTTGGATATGAGGTTATTGAAAATACCATGGCTTGAGTTAAGTGCACCTTACTCTTGAAAGAGTCATATTTGCTCTTCAGCACTTTAAAGAGGTATTTTGCAGCAGACTTGCCCAATGCAATATTTCTCTGCTTTCTTGACTGATGTTTCCATTAGTGTTGATTGTGGAGCCAAGCAATATGAAATCTTTGACAACATCAATCTTTTCTCCTTTTGTCATGATGCTGCTTATTGGCCCAGTTGTGAGGATTTTCATTTTCTTTATGTTGAGTTGTAATTCATACTGCAGACTGCAGTCTTTAATCTTCATCAGTAAGTGCTTCAAGTCATCTTTACTTTCAGCAAGCAAGGTTGTGTCATCTGCATATTTCAGGTTGTTAATGAGTCTTCCTCCAATCCTGGTGCCACATTCTTCTTCATATAGTCCCTTTACTTGGATTATTTGCTCAGCATACAGATTGAATATGTATGGTGAAAGGATAAAACCCTGACATACTCCTTTCCTGCTTTTAAAACATGCAATATCCCCTTGCTCTGTTGGAACAATAGCCTCCTGGTCTATGTGCAGGTTCCTCATGTGCACAATTAAGTGTTCTGGAATTCCCATTCTTCTCAATATTATCCACAATTTGTTATGATCCACACAATCGAATGCCTTTGTGTAGTCAATAAAACACAAGTAAACTTCTTTCTGGAATTCTTTGCTTTCAGTCAATATCCTCATTAGCCATTAGACAGATGCAAATCAAAACAATAATGAGATGTCATCTCACCTGGCAATAATAGCAAAGTACCACAAGACAGAAAACAACACATGCTGGTGAGGGTGTGGAGAGATTGGAAATTTCATACACTTCTGGTGGGACTGTAAAATGGTAATAACTATAGAAAAAGACATGACATTTCCTTAAAAAGTAGAAATAGAAATAACATTTGATCCAGCAATTCCATTACTAGGAATATATCATGAAGAGGTGAGATCCAGGGCATGAATAGAATATCCACACCCATGTTCACAATTCACTATAGCAAAAAGATGGAAACAACCTAAATGCCCATCAACAGATGAATGGATAACCAAACTATGGTACATTCACATGATGGGAAACTAGGCAGCAATGAAGAATAATGAAGAATATACGCACCATCTTACAACATGGATGAATTTGAAGGACATAATGCTCAGTGAAATAAGTCAGTCACAGAAGGACAAATATTATATGAGCCCATCACTGTAAAAAGTCAAGGAAAAGTTTACACAGGGAAGGAAAATTACTTTGTTGGTTACCAGGGATGGGAAGGAAGGGGAAGGAAAATTTCTAACTTGTTAAGAGTCATGTGGTGATTTGGGTGAAGGGAAAGGCAATATAACAAAAGTGTAAGATCAACACAATGACAGTAGAGAAAAGAGGACACAGAAATGTACAAAAGATACAGACAACAGAGGCAAATACTATTACATACACAGTATTGCATTACCAGTGACAGCAAACACTAGGTTATGGGTGAATACACAGACAGGTAAGACGATCAGGTATGGGTAGGTGAAAAGGAATGTACCCAAGACCAAGGATAGATTTGGGTGAAGAGAGTCTTTCACATATTCTTGTGCTACAAAAATATCCATACACAGTATAAAGGAAAAAGGGGACAAGATTGGAGACAACAAAACACTTTGAGGGAGAGAATCACTGGCCTATGGGCTCAAGACCATAGTCTCAGGGGACACCATGCTTAACTGGCACCACATAGTGCATAAGAATCTTACTCTACATCCTACTTTGGTGAGTAGCAACTAGGGTCTTAAAACCTATTGAGCAGCCATCTAAGATGCAACTATTGGTCTCCCCTCATCTGGAGCAAAGAAGAGTGAAGAAAATAAAAAACATTTGGAAAAAATAAGTCCAAGGATGTGATAGACCACAGTGACCTCAGCTTTCACCATCCAGAGACCAAAAGAACTAGATGGTGCCCAGCTACCAATGCCAGCCACTCAGAAAGGGATCAAAATAGGAGATCCTGGATAGAGTGGTAAGATAAATGAGGAGCAAAATTCAAAAACACAAAAGTGACCAGAATGAGTGGTCAGATAAAGACTGGTGGAACCCCAGAGACTAGAGCCTGCCTTGTCCTTCAGGCCTAGAACTGAACTCACTTTCATGGACTAGCCCTCAGTCAAACAGTAGAACACCTATTCCGGGGAGATGCAAGCACCTACCATAGGGACATGCACCCGTTTGATCAATCAACCATGAGACATCAGTAGGGCATCATTTGCACAGAGGGAAACTGAACAGACAGGAATGCATAGATAAGAAGGGCACAGGGAAGGGGTAGTCACAGGGGGGAGATGGGAGGAGAGCTTTTTATGGCTGGGGACTGTAACCGGGGCCATGAAACCAATGTGCATGAACTGTTGTAAATAAAATGAATCTGCTTTGTAAATTTGCACCCATATCACAATTTAATAAATAAATAAACAAATAAATCTCATTCCTGTCTTCACAATATTATCTAGGTATTTATAACAATCACCTTGGATTTTAAGGTGAGAACTGAAAGAAATTAACATCTCACACTTATGCTTACCCATAGTCTCTGACTCTTGTTTATTCTCTGAGATCTCTTCCCCTACTCATTCTCTTATTATTCTTTGAGATTTATCCTTGGCTCTGAGTGCTATACTTTGAGGATAGCTAGGAAAACAAGAAGGTGTCCGGAAAATAATGGTCAAGATGATAAATGCACTTTAAATCATGACACAGGAGATTTGCCAAAACTGGATATGTATTGAAATGAGAAGTTCCTTCAAATGGTATCACTAGAAGTAG
Source organism: Orycteropus afer afer (assembly GCF_000298275.1). Lineage (NCBI taxonomy): Eukaryota > Metazoa > Chordata > Mammalia > Tubulidentata > Orycteropodidae > Orycteropus > Orycteropus afer. The sequence goes on along the minus strand of NW_006921718.1, from coordinate 8,187,668 downwards.
GTGAGAACTAGGACTAATAGGAGGATATGAAATGGGTATAGATGTCTTCTTAAATAGAACAAAAGTTAGAGCTTCTATTTATTTTCTGAAAATAGAATAGTCTATCTTGGAATACAATGAAATTTTTATCATTGGAGATATTTAAACAGACTCTGGACAGCCAAATGTCACAAAGGTGAGCAGAATGAAGCACCCGATAGAGGCTGTGATTGGATGACCTTCCAGCTCCACTATCAGCCTTCCACCGGTACCCCTATTGTTCCAGCAGCAAAACTAATGGGAGAGATGTATGACATGGAGTTAGGCTTTGCTTTCAGCTCCTAATTTCTGAGAGATGACCACATCCCTAAAAAAGCCAGGCTGGTATTGATGAGGAACTTGTGTTAGATGATTACATTTTTTTAAATGTCCACTTTACTTTTTATGTTATTTTATTAAGCATTGGTTTCAATTATCTAATTCTCAGAACCTTCCATTAGCATGGATCATCATTTAATAAATGCATACTCCCTGCTGTTGATTTGTATGACACAGTTACACTTAAATTAGTCATCAAATTGGTAAGAGAGGAAGTATCTGCCATGTTAAAAAAAATTTCAAACGAATTTTGTCAGGGAAAACCTATACAGACCACAATTTCCTTTAAAAGCCCACATTTCATGTGCTTTATATAAGCAGATTTGGTGATATCAATTTAAAACCCAGCACATTTAGCAATTAAGACATAATATTTGGTAATGAGGAAATTCTAGTTATATATTTCTTCCCAATACCTAGGCAATTTTTTCTAAAGGAAAAAAGCAGATAGGAAACTGGTCATCCTGACATGATCCTAATGCTTAATTCAGTCATTGTATTCTGCTCTTTTCCCATTTCCCCAAACAATAAGAACAATGACTAATTATTTCTCTTTAGATGCATTGAATCTCCAGCACTTAGTTCTATAGAGAGATATGGCTTAAACAACCTAATTAAGCAGAAATTGGCCAATGATTCTGCCTCCCCCTTATTGCATGCATGTATACAATGTCTCCTACTCTTATCTTCATTCCCAATTACTGTTTAAAAGAAAAAAGCACCCTACATTGTTGTTTGTAACTCATTTCCCTTTTGCTTTCATCTCTTAGCTTCTCTTCCTTTTCCATTTGTGTGTTTGTTTGTTTGTGTGTGTGTGTATGAATTAACCTGTTTTCCTAATACTTCATTGCAATATTCTAAATTCCTTTCTCCTCACAGCCCTAATTTTCTCTCATGATCAGATAAGAGGTGGTAGATGGAGAATAACAGGAAGTAATTGACTAAAAAATATTTGGACAATGGCATGTATATTTTAACTTTGGATACAGTAATGTCTGGAAATTTTAAGTGTCTATATTTTTAATTTTTTAAAATGTGTGTTTGAATGTCTTCAGAACTTGGTTGACTATGCTATCTTTCAAATATAACAAGAATGTGAACTTTGGAGATAGATAAACTTGGATTTAAAAGTAATATAACAATTATGTAGTCAGGTAACACAAGTATTGGTACTCTGCCCTCCTAGAGAGTATAATCTAGTGTCCATTATCCTCTTTTTTAAATCAATAGAATTGAAGTATACATAATCTTTTTCATCTTGCCATCTCATTTTATCTGGATCATCTTGAATTATTTTAGTTTTAAGAACTTAATAAACTAGCTTATTCTTTATAACAGGTCCATAATGTACTCATTATTAATAAGGTACTTATTATTAAAGGTCCTATCTTATTCATGAGCTTTGAGGTTGTTTCTGGTTTTTGCATATGAAAATGTCCTTATGTATGTATCATTGAGTTCCTGAGCAGGTTTACACAAAGGATTTATCTTTCAAGTTCAAAAAAATGCTAATCTTTTCTAGCTTTGCCTCTGTTTGATACCAGTTATGAGAGATTGGGCAAGTTGCTCAATCCTTTGTGTTTCATTTTCTTAATTTATTGCAGAGTGATAATTTAAATGAATTCGTGTTCAAAAATGCACAGACTATTGTGTCCAATGTATGGTAGACACTTCACACACCACTTTGTATCTTTCACCACATATTCCCAGAAATATATCCGTAACAAGTCTCTTTTCTGTATCTTCCAAATTAGATGAGGGACAAGGAGTGCTTATGAAAGAATAATGAAAAGACAAATAAGTAAGTAAGAACAAAGGTAGATAATAATGCCTCCCTTTGCTCCCTGATCAGTTTAGTACCTCCATGTTTCTCATGGTCTAATCCTGTCAATTTGTCTTGATTAAGATCTTCCCTAATATTATGCTGAACCCCTTCACTTTATCTTTACTAATTGAAACATATGCCCTCGAATCACACTCTCTTTCAAGATGTCATATAGATAATAATTTTTTAAATGTAATATAATTTAATGTTAATGTGCCAATGGGGAGTGCCATTTGGCATATACATCTAAATGACAACGTTTTTATTTAAATATTTATAAATATTTTTAAAAATATTACCTAGAAGTAATATTACAATGGTGTGGCTTTCACACCAGGTAGGAAAGACCCACTAATGAAGTGGATATTTGAGACAGAGGAAATGCTTACAGTCATTCCTTCAACTCATACGGTGGAAGTGCCCCCCTCTCTTAAAGCTTACTCTGCTGAAAAGGGCTCAGGAATCTAAGGAGATGTTAGGCATGATCCTATATGATTTCCCAGAGGAAGACCTCCCACAATGCTCATAAACATGTGATGTTTCAGCCTTCAAGATATTTCTTTATCAAGAAACAGCCTTTCCTTACATGTCAACTTAAGAGAAAGGAGGACTGAAAAGAGAGGAAGGATCCCAAGAGGATTTTCTTTCAAATCTAAATTAGAGGTTTTTCTGATGAGGGAGGGAGAATCAAACCCATTGTGTACATTGCCTTTTCTCTGTCGCCCAAAGAAAAGAATGGCTTTGCCAAGGAATAGAGAGTTCTTTCTTGATTTTGTGCCTACAAGTGTAGGGATCTGTGCAGAGTGACACCTAGTGGTCTCCAGAATTCCTTTAGTAGCAAGAGTAATGAAGAACTTGCACATGTGTGTCTTTGAGGCAAAGACACACATATTGATCTTCTTCATAAGCTGTGAATAAGCTGAACTGTCAGGTGGTTTTGATTCCAATACCCAGTTTTTTAGCCACATACCCCTTATTGTTAAATTGCACAGAAAATTAAATTTTTAAAGTGAATGTTACATAGAAATCACTGGATGTGGGGGACAAGGGAGAGACGATTCTGATATTTGAGAGAAAGAACTGCTCTGGAATCCAAAAGACAGCAACAGAGCAGCACAGTATCCAACCCAACAAAATTTAAAGGACTGATGTTTTTTGCAACTATATTCCCCAGAATCCATTCCCACTAGGTCCCACTCTGCTTTTAACCTTCCTCTGGATAGACCTGTCCAGTAGTCCAACTATACTCCTGGTTGGACTAGGGAAAGTAGAGGACTATAAAGCTTATAATGGACAGAGATAATTTCAACTTAACCTGGTGTTCTGTGGCTATCCATGAACAGTTTAAAACTCCTCTGTGCTGCATTGAGGAAAGAGCTCCTACTTTCTCCTCTTATCAACAGATTCTCTCTGAAGTGGGCCCCAGAAAATTTTGGATCCTAAGGGCTGAGATGACAAAGATTTCTTTCTTGAAAAAATGCCAACAAATCACAACAAAAAACAACTAAAAATTCTGACCTAACTTATTTAGGTAACAAGCAAAAATTAGGAAAAGTCATCTAAAATTTAACAAATTTAAATCTTATTATAAATACCATCTTTAGGATGAAACTAAAGTCAGATGTAATAAATATGACTGAGCTTAGACACAAAAACAGGTAATAAGAGTAGTTCCTGAAAAACAATTACTAAAAAAAAAAAAAAAAGAATTAGGTGAGAGAGTTTAAAGTAGTTCAGATTCTAGAGAAAATCTGGGTGAAATGGTTTTTGCAACAAACTTTGCAGGTGTCAGGCCATTTTTTTTTCACCTGGGCCTGGTTTGCATTATTCTATTTATAGTTTATTGTAAAAGTTCATGCCAAATAGGAACTAGAGAATATTTTGAATTATTTGAATATTTTGAAAAATTGAAGAGTGAGTCTTGATTTGTAACTGTGTTTTGTCTTACCATCTCTGCAAATATAACTTGATCTTAGACTTAGAATGCATCTCTTCCAGTCCATTACCTTATAAGATGTTCAACCCCAAATGCATTCTAGTTTCCTTCTTGATGAACTTTGGGTCTATTCAACCAAAAGAGTTCATCCTATCCCTATTATTCAGTCTACTGAGTAATTTTATGCACCAAGAACTGTCCTAACACTTTACATATATCACAGCTCATTTGATCCTTATAACAATTTTACTTAAATATGGGAGGGGGGGAAACCTCCAGCTCTGAGCTCTTGAGGAGTTTGTGAAAGATATGCAACCATTACAAGAGAGAGCCAGGATTTAAGCCTCAGTCTCCTTGACTGAGCTTTAAGGAGCTTGGTGGTATAGTGGATAAAAAAGTTGACTGCTAACCATAAGGCTGGCAGTTCAAATCCATCAGCTGCTCTACAAAAGGAAGATGGGGCAATCTATTTCTGTAAGGATTTACAGCCTCAAAAAACCAATGGGAGTCATAATGAAGTTGACTCAATGGCAATGAGTCTTGTTTGGTTTGATTTGGTTTGGTCTGCTTGACTAGGGAGTCCCTGGAAGGCACAAATGGTTAAGCACTTGACTGCAAGCCAAAATGTTAGGTATCTTAATGCCCCCAATGGCACATCAGAAGACAGTGTTGGTAATCTACTTTCAAAGGTCACAGGCTAATGAAAACCCTACAAAGCATACTTCTACACCTGTGGGATCATCGTGAACTGGAGTTGACTTGAAAGCAACTAACAAGAACAACAACTAACAACTGCATGACCCCACTATGCCCATATTGTGCAATATCATTTTTCATTCTGCCTCATATTACTGCCTCTTGTCTCTCTTTTATATTTTTTACTCATCTTAACTTCCACTTTGTCTCATACATATTTGTATAGTTCAACTTGCAGGAAAATTGGGCTTAATTATTTAATTTTTAAAACTTGATGGGCAAAGAGGTAAGTGCCAGGCAGTAGAGTCCCTAGAACTCTATTTTGGTTATTGTTTAGAGTCCCAGACATAATGAGTAAGTTAAAACATGCATAGCATGTCTTTTGAGAGTGAGATAACTCAAGTGAGAAAGTGGATAAGCAAATGTATTAGTTTTCTCCCTTCCACTTTGACTTCTGTACCTACAGAGGGAATCCACTTAAATTACAAAGGAGAAGTTGGGATAGTTGTTTGAGGAGCAACTTCAAAAGGCAGAATATACCAAGCTTGAAATGTGAAGATCGAGAGAGAAGATGAACAGATAGTATTGAAAAAGAGATAAGAAGTCAGACCTGCACACCAAAATTCAAAAAAAAAAAAAAATTAGATTTATGGGTTACTTCTTGAATCAAGAAGGTGGTTAAGAAAAATAAAGCTAACTAAATTTAGGAAGCTTAACTTCCTAAGGAGAGGTATTGATTAAACTTTAAATCAATACAAGAAAAGTTTAGGTATATTCCTGGATTCTTTACATTTAAAAGTGTTTGTGATACATTTCTGATTTTTGAGGTAAGATCATGGAAGATAAATATATATACAAATATGTATCTATAAATATATGTGTGTATGTGTGTCATTAACAGGTAAAGAATTCTAGTTTGTCTGTGGAATGTCAAGCATTTGCAGACAAGTGTTCTTACTTCTTCCATGTTCATGCATGAACCTCTTTAGAAATATTATACCCAAGATCTTATGGAGTCTTTGAAAGCACACAATTCCAAACATCTTTCTGGTCTATTGAGGAAGTAATTTCTTCCCTTATCCATAGATGCTGCAATGTAATTTTCCATATAACAGAAAGAGAAAATAATTCTGTCTTCCACCCCACCCACCTCCTGATTCCATGCTCCAATATGACTAATTCAATAGAGTATTGTTTGATGGTTCACTGGTAACTTATTTAATTGTTGGCTAACAGTTTCCTAAATGTTTAGGAGAGGCAGAAAGCAGGATAAGTATGTTTAAAGGAGAGTGTGTGGGTTTTTCTGGGAAAATAAGCAGTTTTTGGTGTTCTTTCCACCTTAAAAATTCCCAAATCATGAAGTACTAAAATACATGAGGTACAAGCTGACAGAATTGAAGGAAAAATAAACACTTCAACAATAACGGTTGGAGACTTCAATAACCCAATTCCAATAATGGAAAAAGCAACAAGACAGAAGATTGACAGATAAATAAATCAAGAACACCACAAACCAACTAGACGTGACACACAGCCGTAGAATTCTCCACCTAACAACAGCAGTATACACTTTCTTCTCAAGTGCACATGAAGCTATCTCCAGTATAGACCAAATAATAGGCTATAAAACAAGTCTTCGTCAATTCAAAGGATCAAAATCATACAAATCATGTTCCCTGACCACAACAGAATGAAATGAGAAATCAATAGCAGAAAGATATTTGGGAAATTCAAAAAACATGTGAAAATTAAACAGCACACTCTTAAATAACCAAGGAGTCAAACAAGAAATCACAGAAAAGATTAAAAAATACATTAAGATGAATAAAAATAAAAACACAACATACTGAACTTATTGGATACAGCAAATGCAATGTTTAGAAGGAAAGTTATGCTGTAAATGTCTAAATTAAAAAAGAAGAAATATCTCAAGTCAATAGCCTAAACTTCTACCACAAAAAAAAAAAATTACAAAAATAAAATAAATAAATAAACCCAATGCAAGCAGAACGATTTAAATAATAAATAAAAAATAAGAAATATATGAAATCAAGAAAAAGTAGAGAAAATCAATGAAATTAAAAGTTGATTCCTTGAAAATTTCAATGAAATTGAAAAATGTTTGGCTAAATTAACCAAGAAAATACACAGAAGACTCAAATTACTAAAATAAGAAATGAAAGAAGGAACATTACTCCAACCTTAATGTAATAAAAAGGATTTTAAGGAAATACAATAAACAACTGTGTGTCATCAAATGAGATAACCTAGTTAAAAATGCACAAATTTCTAAAAACATGTAAACTATCAAAACAAAGTCAGGAAGAAATGGAATATCTGAATAGGGCTATAATAAGAAATTGGAAGGGTAATCAAAAAGTTGCCCACAAAAAACAAAAAAAAAAAAGGAAAAAAAGCACAATATGAGATTTCTTCATTGGTGAATTCTACCAGTCTTTCAAAAACTACTCCAAAAAATAGAGGAGAAGGGAAGACTTCCCAACTAACACTATGCGTCCAGCATTATCTTGATAACCAAAATTAGACAATTAAACTTAAAAAAAAAAAAAAAAAAAAAGCTGTAGACCAATATTTCTTATGAGTATAGATGCAAAATCTTCAACAAAACACTAGCAAATTGAATCCAGCAACAAATAAAGAGAATTATATATACATAACCAAGTGGGAGCTATCCCAGAATGCAAGGTTGGTTCAATAAATAAAAATCAAATAATATAATAAATCATGTTAATAGACTATTGGAAGAAAAACACATAATTATCACCAAAGACACAGGAAAAACATTTGACAAAATCCAATACATTTTCATGATAAAAACATTCAACCAATTGAGAATAGAAGAAACATCCTCAACCTGACATAAACCATCTGTGACAAATTGAAAACTTACATTATAGGTAATGGAAAAAGACTGAAATCTTTCCCTCTAAAAGGAAAGATATTCACTCTCAAGACTTCTATTCAAGGAGGTTTTAGCCAGAGAAATTAGGCAAGAATAGGAAATAAAATGAATGCATCCATTTTGGAAATGAAGAAGTAAAACCATCTCTAATTGCAGACATCACTGTCTTACATACAGAAACCCCTAAGAAATCCACAAAACACTATTAGAACTACTGAAAAAGTTCAGTAAATTTTTAGGATATAATATCAACCTACAAAAATCAATTGTATTTTTATATACTGCATATGAGCAATCTGAAAATCAAGCTAAGAACAAAATTCCATTTATAATCAAAGCATCAGGAAGAACAAAATACCTAGGAATACATTTAATAAAATAAATATAAAATGTGTACTCTGAAAACTACAAAACATTGTTAAAAGAAATTGCAGATGATCAAAATGAATGGAAAGACATCCTATGTTCACGGATGGGATGACTTAATATTGTTAAGATGGCAATTCCACCCAAATTGATCTACAGATTAAATGCAATCCCTATGAAAACCCCAATTGAGATTATGCAGAAATTACCAAGTTGATCCTAACATTAATACGGAAATATAAGGGTCCCACAACAACAAAAGTGATCTTGAAAAATGAAAAGAAAGTTGGAAAATGTAAATTTCCTGATTTCAAAATGTATTACAAAGCTATAGTAATCAAGACAGTGTGCTTTTGGCATAAAAGTAGATATAAATATCAACTGAGTAGAATTTGAGAGTCCAGAAGTTAACCCTTATACCTATGATCAATTAATTTTGGTCAAGAGTGCAAGTTCAACTTGACGTTAAAGACAATCAAAACAAGTCCATGAGAGCCAAAATATGATCTAGAATATATCCCTCCTGAATTTAGAGATCATCTAAAGAACAGATCTGATGAATTGAACAACAATGACCAAAAACCAGAAGAATTGTGGGATGACATCAAGAGCACCATCCATGAAGAAAGCAAGAGGTCACTAAAAAGACAAAAAAGAAGAGAAGACCAAAATGGATGACAGAAGAGACTCTGAAACTTGCCCTTGAGCAGAGAGTAGCTAAAGCAAATGGAAGAAATGACAAGATATAAGAATTGAACCAAAGATTTCAAAGAGAAGCTCAGGAAGACAAAGCCAATTACTATAATGAAATGTGCAAAGACCTGGAGTTAGAAAACCAAACGGGAAGAACACGCTCAGCATTTCTCAAGCTAAAAGAATTGAAGAAAAAATTGAAGCCTCGAGTTGCAATATTGAAAGATTCTAAGGGCATAATATTGAATGATGCAGGGAACATCAAAAGAAGATGGAAGGAATATACAGTCACTGTGCCAAAAAGAACTGGTTGCTCTTCATCCATTTCCAGAGGTGGCATATGAACTAGAACCAATGGTACTGAAGGAGGAAGTCAAAGCTGCAATGAAGGAATTAGCAAAGAACAAGGCTCCAGAAATTGACGGAATACCAATTGAGATATTTCAACAAACAGATGCTGCACTGGAGACACTCACTTGGTTATGCCAAGAGATTTGGAAGACAGCTACCTGGCCAACTGACTGGAAGAGATCCATATGTGTACCCATTCCAAAGAAAGGTGATCCCACACAACGTGGAAATTATCGAACAATATCGTTAATATCGCATGCAAGTAAAATCTTACTGAAAATAATTCAGAAACGTTTGCAGCAGTATATTGACAGAGAACTTTCAGAGGTGCAAGTTGGATTCAGAAGAGGACGTGGAACAAGAGATATCATAGCTACTGTCAGAAACATCTTGGCTCAAGGCAAAGAATACCAGAAAGATGTTTACATGTGTTTTCTTGACTATGCAAAGGCATTTGATTGTGTGGATCATGACAAATTATGGATAACATTGAGAAGAACGGGAATTCCTGAACATTTGATTGTACTCATGAGGAATCTGTACCTTGACCAGGAGGCTGTCGTTTGAATGGAACAAGGGGACATTACATGGTTTAAAATCAAGAAGGGAGTGTGTCAGGGTTGTATCCTTTCCCCCACACTTATTCAATCTATATGTTGAGCAAAAACTCCAAAAAGCTGGACTATATGAAGAAAAACATGGCATCAGGATTGGAGGAAGAATCATTAACAACTTGAGATATGCTGACAATACAACTTTGCTTGCTGAAAGTGAGGATGACTTAAGGCACTTACTGATGAAGATTGAAGAACACAGTCTGCAGTATGGATTACCTCAATATAAAGAAGACAAAAATCCTCACAACTTGACCAATAAGCAGCATCACAATAAATGGAGAAAAGATTGATGTTGTCAAAGAATTCACATTGCTTGGTTCTACAATAGATGCCAATGGAGGCAGCAGTCATGACATCAGATGACGTGTAGCACTGGGCAGGTCGGCTTCGAAGGAACTCTTTCAAGTGCTGAGGAGCAAGGATGTCTCATTGAGGACTAAGGTGCGCCTGACATAGGCCACGATATTTCCAATCATCTCTTATGCATGTGAGAGCTGGACAATGAATGAGGAAGACCTAAGAAGAGTTGATGCTTTTGAGTTGTGGTGCAGGCAAAGAGTGCTGAAGGTACCATGGACTGCTAAAAGAACTAACTGATCTGTCCTGGAGGAAGCGCAGCTGAGATGCTCCTTGGAAGTGAGGATGGCCAGACTTCATCTCACTTACTTTGGTCCTGTTGTTAGAGGTGACCATTCCCTGGAGAAGGATGTCATGCTTGGTAAGGTGGAGGGTCGACGAAAGAGGGAAGGCCTTCTACGAGATGGATTGACACGGAGGCTGCAATGATGGGCTCAAGTATAGCAAGGATCATGGAGCTGGCATGGGATCAGGTGGTGTTTCTTTCTGCTGTGCATGGGGTCGCTATGAGTTGGAAATGACTCTATAGCACCTAACAACAACAATAACAACTGAATTGCACACCTTAAAAGTTAAGAAATGAAAAATTAAATATTCTAAATCATTCTTATACTTGTGGGCATTTGTCAAAGTTTGTCCTATTATATAATTATTCCTGAACATACATGTTCTCCCTGTGCAGATTACTTGAGGAAAGGAATAACATATTATTCACCTTTGTATCAAGCAAAATATTTGTTGTTGTTGTTGTTGTTATTGCTGTTATGTGCCGTCAGTATCACTACGGAAGTAGGATTGCCCAACCTTCCTTCCGAGGAGTGGCTGGTGGGTTTGAACCTCCAGCCTTCTGGTTAGCAGTCAAGTGCTTTAGCCACTAAGCTACCAGAGCTCCTAAAATAGTTGTACATAGTAGGAAATAAACGCTTGAATAAATTGATATCCCTGAAACTTCAAGATGTTTCCCTAAGTCTTCAAAATGGCTTGAGTAGACTCCAAAACCACAAATCCAGCTTCCTCCTACTCACCTTCTTTGAGATTTTCAGCATTTACTTGTCAAATAATGAGGTTCAAGAGCTTGTTTATGTCAGTGCTAATTTGATTCCATTCCTCATCTGAAGAATTCTTTTGCTAGAGTGTTTTTCATCAGGAATTCAGTCATACAATTCTCTATTGTGCTCGTCTTCCAGGTCTCATAGATCTCTCCAGACCAACATCCACCTTTACTGTCCCTCTTCCCTTCCACTTTTTCTGTCTACCTGACCTCCTGCATCTTCTACTTTCTTAATTTAAAACTCTATAGCCGAACAATGAATATTTTCTCCAATTTTCTAGTCCTGGTCTAGTGCCAAGCTGATGGATACTTCCACCTGTTGCTTTGGCATTCATTAATTCATTCACTCATTTGTTCAAATATATAACAAGTACCTAGTATATACCCAGCTCTGTTTCAGTTGTTCTGTTGCTCTGATTACTTCTAATGTTTATTCATTGATGTGGAAATGGAGTGTTTGTTTGCTCATGCAACTAAAGGAATTTATGTCACATAGGAAAGAACGTTAGAGGAATTTGCGCTTGAATGTGCTAATACCTAGTCATAAACCAGGAGACACACTGATTAATAATTTCCATATTTGAAGGATCTTGGAAAATGAATCAACTCCTCTTCATCTACTATAGGCACCGGTACTTTAATCAATTCCAATTTCAAATCCATCTTGCAGTTTAAACAAATTGCCATCTGTTGCTTGGGTTGTACTAGTTGTGGCTTCTGTCTTACTGTTACCTTCACAGCTGAAGTCAGGAAAAAATGGTGAGCATTGACATCTTGCTTATATATGTATCCATGAAGTATGATTACTGGCAGGTCTCCAGAAAATTTGGCCTAATGTTGGAAGCCTCCTCAGTCTGTCATATTAAAAGGTGTACAATAATTTAATCAATCCAGGAATTTTATTTATTTTTCCTTTTTTTTTTTTTTCCTTTTTGGTAGTATAGCAAAACCCTTCATTCCTATTTTAAGATAGCCTTAGGAAAACTGGCGGGCTGTCTATTGAAGCTGAGCTCAGTTAGCCCAGGGAGGCTATGTGTTCCAGGTGTGTAGTTTCCTGAGCAGTGAAGCACTGAATGAGCAGCCTCTCCAAGTTCCCAGCCCAACAGATCCAGTTTCAGAAGCAGCAGTATCTGAGCACATTGCTTGGTCAGGCCTGCCACTTTCTCTCACTTCTCCTCTAACAACTATTATTCCTGTTTTGTAGCAGCTGCTTGGAGAAAAGTAGAACAGAGTTTTTTAAAAAACAATTAAGTCACACTTGGTGTTCATGTACAGCTGTCTGCTTGGCTGTCATGCCTCTCAAACTGTATGTTTGATCTGTCAGGAGCTGGCTTTCCTACACCCACTCAAACCTCTCTACAGTCCTGTAGCTTTACGACTATACCTGAAGATTCAGGAGTTCCTAAATCCTGACACTAATTCAGGTAATTTTAGAGCTGGAAGTGCCATTAGATCCTTGTTACTCAAAATGAGTTCATGGACCAGCAGTATCAGCATCACTTGGGTACTTACTGAAATGCAGATTTTTATGCCCTGTGTCGAACTTGTATGAAAAAGATCTCTGTGGGTGGGATCCAAGAATCAGTATACTAATAAGTCATGCAGGTGATTCTGGTGCCCATTAAAGTTTGAGAAGTCCTGGAATGCTCTTTACCCTGTGCCATCTTTAGTACTCAGACCACTTGTCTAAGCCTGTCTACCTATTTCCCAGACCCTCTGATCCAGATTCCTGTTCTATAGTTTCTTATCCCTGCCAGTATGTTTCTCCTAGCTTAGGTTCTTTATTCCAGCCTCCAATAATTTCTCTGGACTGAACTGCATCATTGCATGCTCCTTCCTGTTTCACTCACTTTTCTGGGTTCAATTACTGACCTGTTTGCCTTAAAAACATTAAGTCCTTCCTACTGCCTTTCTGCCTTTTTATGCTTCATTTCCAACCTACCTTCCTGCCTTAGGCTCCTCCTGACCTGCCTACAGAGAGTGAAATCCACCCTTTAGAACAACCAGGGCATGATGCTCATTAACACAGGTCTCCAAACTGTTCTCTGTGCCATCTGTCTTTCCCCCCTTGCTGCCCATCTTCCACACAGCTGCCACTAATTTTCCTAAGGAACAAAACTGATATTGCCAGTCTCTGCTTAAAAATTCCTTTAGACTTCAGTTTTCTGCAGGATGAACCCCAAACACCTCAGGATGACATCCAAAGCCCACGGTAGCCTACAACTAAATTAAATCCTCAACTTCCTTGCCATTGCCCACCTCACTCTCAGCCTTCCACTCCTGCCAAGTAACTTGTCTGACAATTCACTTGTCTGACAACTCACCTGTCAGCCTCAGTGCCTTTGTACCTGCTATCTCCTCTGCTTGAATGGTCCCTGTCCCTGCTTCTCCAGCAGGCAAATGTCTATTAATCTTTTTAAGACTCAGTTCAATTGTCATGCCTTTGGTAGTTGCATATGTTTTCCTCCAGACAGCTTATTCAAGACTCCTGTTTTGCCCTTGTGACGTTTGTTGTTTTTGAATTGTCAGTTTATACATCTTCACGAACTGTAAGTTGTTTATGGGCAAAGATAGTGTCTCATCTTAATTGCATTCCCAGAGCCTAGCACAGTAAGGGACACATTGTAAAAAGTCAATAAATACTGTTAAATATTCAGATTCTTGTAAAGTGTGCCCCAAAGAATATTTTTGTAGATCAAGTCACTTTATCACTTTAAGACAGCTTGCTTTCAAAGGTATGTAAATCCCTTTGTAAATGAGAGAATCATTTTGTAAACAATTGCTTTTTAATATCTATTTTAAGGCTGGGGCCCAAGGAAGGCAGGCCTGGGCTTAGGACCCACTTTTCACTTGGGGGCAGCTCTATTTTAAGGCTGGGGTGCAGAGGTAGGTGGGTACAGAGGGGTTAGGAAAACTAAGGGAGACAAACTTGTCTGTCAGTTTGTCATCCTGTGGTGGCTTACATGTTGCTGAGATGCTGGAGGCTATGCCACCAGTGTTGCAAAATACCAGCAGGGTTACCCATGGTGGGCAGGTTTCAGCAGAGCTTCCAGGCTGAGACAGACTTGGAAGAAGGAAGAAGATATCCACTACTCAAAGAATTGGCAGTAAAAACCTTAACAATAGCAGTGAAATGCTGTCTGATATATTACTGGAAAACTTTATGAATAACACTGAAACATTGCCCAATATAGTGCCAAAAGATGAGCCCATCACTCAAAATTTGACTGGGGAAAAGCTGACTCCTCAGAGTAGAGATGACCTTAGCAACATGGATAAAGTTAAGCTTTTGGGACCTCCATTGGCTAATGTGGCATGACTCAAAATGAGTAGAAACAGATGCAATCAACCATTAATAATCAGAACATGGAATGGACAAATTATAAATCTAGGAGGACTTGAAGTTGCCAAAAAGGAAATGGAATGCATAAAGATTTATATCCTAGGCATTAGTGAGCTGAAATGGACTGGTTTTGGCCATTTTCAACCAGACAACCATATGATCTACTATGCTGAGAATGACAAATTGAAGACGAATGGTGTGGCATTCATCATCACAAAGACTGTTTCTAGATCTGTCCTGAAGTACAATGCTGTCAGTGATAGGATAATATCCATACTCCTACAAGGAAGATCAGTTAATACTACAATTATTCAAATCTATGCACCAAGAACCAAAGCCAAAGATGAGGAAATTGAGGATTTCTACCAACTTCTGCAGTCTGAAATTGACCAAACATGCAATCAAATGTGTTGATTATCACTGATGACTGGAATGCAAAAGTTGGAAACAAAGAAGAGTTACCAGTAGTTGGAAAATAGGGCCTTGGTGATAGAAATGATGCTGGAGACCAGGTGATAGAATTTTGCAAAACCAATGACTTATTCATTGCAAATATCTTTTTTCAACAATATAAGCGATGGCTATACAAGTGGACTTCACCAGATGGAATATACAGGAATCAGATTGACTATATCTGTGGCAAGAGCCAATGGAGAGTCAACATCTTTAGCCAAAACAAGGCCAGGAGCTGACTGTGGAACAGGCCATCAACTGCTCATATGCATGTTCAAGTTAAAGGTGAAGACAATTAAAACAACTCCACAAGAGCCAAAACATGACCTTGATAATGTTGTTGTTATTGTTGTTGTTATGTGCCGTCGAGTCGGCCCCGACTCATAGCGACCCCTCCTTGGGTTTCCGAGGCAGTATCACTATGGAAGTAGGATTGCCCAACCTTCCTTCCGGGGAGTGGCTGGTGGGTTTGAACCGCCAGCCGTCTGGTTAGCAGACAAGTGTCTTAGCCACTATGCTACCAGAGCTCCCAGACCTTGATAATAGCCCCCCTAAATTTAGAGACCATTTAAAGAATATATCTGATGGATTGAACACCAATGACCAAAAACCAGAGGAATTGGGGGATGACATCAAGACCATCATCCATGAAGAAAGCAAGAGGTCATTAAAAAGACAAGAAAGGGAGAAGAGACCAAAATGGATGTCAGAAGAGATTCTTCCCTTGAGTGGGAAGTAGCTAAAGCAAATGGAAGGAACAATAAGATAAAAGAATTGAACAGAAGATTACAAGGAGCAGCTCAAGCAGACAAAGCCAACTACTATAACGAAATGTGCAAAGACCTGGAGTTAGAAAACCAAAAGGAAGGAACATTTTTGGCATTTCTTAAGCTGAAGGAAATGAGGGAAAAATTTAAGTCTTGAGTTGCAATATTGAAAGATTCTATGGGCAAAATATTCAATGATACAGGAAACATCAAAAAGAAGATGGAAGGGATACACAGAGTCACTGAACCAAAAAAGAAGTGTTTGATGTTCATCCATTTCAGGAGGTGACATATGATCAAGAACCAATGGTACTGGAGGAAGAAGTCAAAGCTGCACTGAGGGAATTGGTGAAGAACAAGACTCCAGGAATTGACAGAATACCCATTGACAGAATACCCATTGACCATCAACAAACAGATGCCCTACTGGAGGCACTCATTCAGCTATGCCAAGAGATTTGGAAGACAGCTACCTGGCCAACTGACTGGAAGAGATCCATATTTGTACCCATTCCAAAGAAAGGTGATCCCACACAATATGGAAATTATCGAACAATATCATTGATATCGCATGCAAGTAAAATCTTACTGAAGATAATTCAAAAACAGTTGCAGCAGTATATTGACAAAGAACTTCCAGAGATGCAAACTGGATCAGAAGTGGATGTGGAATGAGGGATATCATTGCTGATGTCAGATGGATCTTAGCTGAAAGCAAAAAATACCAGAAAAAATATTTACTTATGTTTTATTGACCATGCAAAAGCATTCAACTGTGTGGATCATTACAAATTATGGATAACATTGAGAAGAATGGGAATTCCAGAACACTTGATTGTACTCATGAGGAACCTGTGCATAGACCGAAGCTGTCGTTCGAACAGAACAAGGAGATAATGCATGGTTCAAAATCAAGAAGCAAGTGGGTCAAGGTTGTATCCTTTCACTGTACTTATTCAACTTGTATGCTGAGCAAATAATCCAAGAAGCTGGATTATAGGAAGAAGAATGTGGCATCAGGATTGAAGGATGACTCATTAACAACTTGCGATATGCAGAGGACACAACTTTGCTTGCTGAAAGTGCGGATGACTTGAAGCACTTACTGATGAAGATTGAAGACTACAGTCTGCAGTATGGATTACACCTCGATATGAAGAAAACAAAAATCCTCACAACTGGTCCGATAAACAGATTCACAGTAAATGGAGTAAAGATTGAAGCTGTCAAGGACTTCATGTTACTTGGTTCTACAATCAACACCAGTGGAAGCAGAAGTCAAGACATCAGATGACATATTGCATTGGGCAAACCTGCTGCAAAACACCTCTTTCAAGTGAAGAGCACAGATGTCTCCTTGAAGACTAAGGTGTGCCAAACTCAAGCCATGGTATTTTCAATTGTCTCTTATGCATGCAAAAGCCGGACAATGAATAAGGAAGAAAGAAGAAGAGTTGATGCTTTTGAGTTGTGGTATTGGAGAAGAATGCTAAGAGTACCATGATCTGCTAAAAGCACCAACAAATCTGTCCTGGAAGAAGTGCAGCCAGAATGTTCCTTGGAAGTGAGAGAATGGCCAGACTTTGTCTCTTCTACTTTGGTCATGTTGTCAAAAGGAAGCATTCCCTGGAGAAGGATATCATGCTTGGTAAAGTGGAGGGTCAAGAAAGAAGGGGAAGGCCCTCAACAAGATGGACTGACAACAAGATGGAGTGGCTGCAAAGATGGGGTCAGGTATAGCAAGGATCATGAGATTGGCACAGGACTGGGCAGTGTTTCATTCTGCCATGCATGGGGTCACTATGAATCAGAGACAATTAGACAGCACCCAGCCACAACAACAATTAGAATATCAAATAGCCAACCCCCAATTTCTCTTTGAGGAGCACCAGTGGTGTAGTACCTAAGGCATTTAACTGCTAACCAGAAGGCTAGCAGTTCAAACCCACCAGCTACTCCTCGGAAGGAAGGTTGGGCAATCTACTTCCATAGTGAAACCGCCTCGGAAACCCAAGGAGGGGTCGCTATGAGTCGGGTCCGACTCCAGGGCAGTGGGTAATTTCTCTTTGTAGTAAGTATTTTCATATATATGAATATCTCATTATGATAGCATGGCTATAATTTTTTGAAGAATATCTGCTATTTCTATTGTCTTTCTAATTCAGGAAGTTCCTTACCAAAATCTTCTGAGTACTTTAGTGTTTCCTTTACTCCAATTTCTCATAGAATAGGGTTTCACAGAAAAAGACAAGAGACGGTTTGTGGGTTGTAAGTCTGTGGGAATGTGGGATTTTTAATTTTTTCAACCAAAAATAAACCTTTGTAAAGCTCAGTTTCTACTATATGCAATGAAACCATGTTGTTGTTGTTGTTGTTATGTGCCGTCGAGTCAGCCCTGACTCAGCAACCCCTCCTTGGGTTTCCGAGGCAGTATCACTACGGAAGTAGGATTGCCCAACCTTCCTTCCGAGGAGTGGCTGGTGGGTTTGAACCGCCAGCCGTCTGGTTAGCAGGCAAGTGTCTTAGCCACTATGCTACCAGAGCTCCCATGAAACCATGTAGGCTTTTCTAAATAAAACAAAATAAATAAATAATTTAAAATATCACTAAATTTAAGTTTTTAAAAGATAAATTTCATGTTGTCTAAATATGTACATGCTATTTTCACATGTGTTGTCCCTTGAGCCAATCAAAAAGTTTTATCTGTTTTGTACATAAAAAGCATCTCACAGTCTGTGACTAGTGCCCTCTAGAGTTGTGCAGTGCATGACTTGCGAAAGTATTCTTCGTGGTCTAACAAAATAAAGAGTCTGTCCTTCATCACAAAGACAGTGTGTAGTAGAGCAAGGAGGGGACTCTCCTAGTTCCTAATTGGCCTTCCCTGATGTGAATGGTTTAACACTGGTTACATGGTAGTGCAATTAAATAGACTCTTTGGAGGTGTGACCCAAGTGTCAGTATTTTCTCTTTTTTTTTTTTTTTTTTAAGTTTTGAAATCCTTAAGTTTATATTTTACAAACTCTTTTAATACAAACACAAAGTCCATAATACTATTGGGTTGACCAGTAACCAGTTGCCATGGAGTTGATTCAAGCTCATAGTGATCCCAGGTGTGTCAGTAGTTTTTTAAAGCTCTGAAGGTAATTCCAATGAGTAGCAAAGATGGGCAACCAATATCTTGTAAGAATAGTTCTAATTAGGGCAGTATCATCTCTTAGATGATTTATGAGGGTGGTTTTATGTGGCTACAACAATTGTGTGTGGTTAATGCTCCTGGCATCAGTAAGTGGGGCAAAGGGATAATATGAGCCCTGGTGGTGCAATGATTAAGCACTTGACTGCTAACTGAAAGGTCAGCAGTTCAAATCCATCCATTGGCTCCACAGGAGACAGGACTGGATGATCTGTTCCTATAAAGATTATCACCTAGGAAACCCTATGGGGCAAAGTTCTGCTCTGTCAATATATGGTTGCTATGAGTCAGAATCATCTTGATGTCATACAATGGCACAATTTAGGAACCAATCCTCTAAACAAAGAATTTTCCATTGTCCTGCATCATTTTTGTAATGTCTTGCTAGAATTTTCATGCTGCTAAAAAGAATTTCTTATCATTATCACTCAAAGCAATGCTAATCCTGAAATTTAAGTCACCAACACCTGTATCTGTCTGAATTTGTAGCTTTTAAGTTCATGAGGATGCTGTGTATAGGTACACATGTATGTTTACTTTGCTGTGTTTTCTAGGGTAATTGTGTCTAAGCACTTATGTATTGAAATACATAGTATTTTATTTAAAATTGGTTTATTTTAATTTCTCCTTATATTTTAGTTAGAGAATTATATTGATTTTTTAAGATTATATGTGCATGGAGGATACATTACCTGTAATTACATATAAAGAAAATAAAGGGAGACTTAGAAAATATTTGTTATTAAAAGGGGCGCTGGGGCCTGAAAAGGTTCAGAGCAACAGCTGTAGGTTGTTGTCTTAGACATCTGGGGCTGCTATAACAGAAATACCACATGTGGGTAGGTTTAATGAACAGAACTTTATTCTCTTGTAGTTTGGGAGGCCAATTCAGGGCACTGGCTCTAACAGAAGGCTCTCTCTGTCTGCTCTGGAGCAAAATCCTTGTCTCTTTCAGTTTCTGTTTCTCAGTTCCTTGGCAATCTTCATCTGGTGTCGCATCTACCTTCCCACATCTGTGCCTCCTTGCTTCTGTGCCTAATCTACTCCTTTTCTATTTCAAAAGTGATTGGCTTATGGTATGGATTTTCTAGCCACAAGTCTTTGTAAACTCTATGGTGGAATTTTCTGTGAACAACTGAGGAGCTCCTGATTGTAAAAGTTATCTGCCTGGGGTATTTCTGTTGTGCGTAACACAAAGCAATGTTCTAGGAGGTTCCTGCTCTCTCAGGTGCTTAGAATTCTGATGTTATGATTGATTGGTTTGACCACTCTGCCAGGCTCAAAAGGAGCCCTCCTAGAGGCAGAAGTCTCTCTCTGACCCCTGGCTGAGGAAGACATGTTGCTGAGAAACAGACACTGAGAGACACATGCTGCTGAGAAAGAGACACCGAGAGACACGCATTACTGAGAAAGAGACTGAGAGAGACTGTTGGGTGAGAGACGGCAGGCTAGGAGAGAGGCTGAACATTGTTCCTGAACTTAAATTGTATCCTTGTGCTTCCCTAATAAACCCCATAATCTGTGAGTTCTGTGTGGCAGTGAATTATCGAACCCAGGAGAGAGGTGGTGGGTGCTTTGGGAGGAACAGTTGGTGAAAGGGCAAGGCAGCATGTCTAGCCTGGCAGGAAAAGGCTTTGGGTTACTGATGGTGACTCTGTCTTCCTCTTGTGGGGTTAGAGGAGGTCAGGAGATGTGGCCTCCTTGCCTTTTTAGCAGCTTACAACACACCCTACACTGCTATGCTCTCATTAATGCAACAAAGAAAACCCTATTCTGAAATGAGATTATATCCACAAATTTGTGGGTAGCGATTTATAACACATATCTTCGGGGCCATGTTTTAATCCATAAGTTATACTTTCTCTCTTCAAATCATTGCTTCATGAAAATGAAAAAATGAAAGCGCCACCTTAAACTAGTTCCAACTCATATACTTTTCCTGAATTGAAATTAAACTCAAACTCTTATTCTCAATTCTTATTTGAGATTAAACTATAAGTGTCCTAAAGACAATTCCTACAGGCTTGAATGAGAATTTATCTGCAACCTGGTACAATAGAGCACATCATTGTGTCATTAAAAATATCTTAGGAGTTTCTGGTTGTCTTAATCAGTTTTTTGTTATTGTTATTGATTTTTCTTACTTTTTCCCTCAGTGTACTTTGGTCTACAATGCAGTTTAAATAGAAACCTCTTTGCCTACAATGCTCTGTTCTCCATCACACTTCACCCTTCCAATGTCATACTCATACCCTTGATCTTGTTATTACTAGTAACTGTAGCTCCCCGGAAATCTGTTTCATTCATTCTGTTCTCTACTCAGTCTTCTATCTTCATAGTTCATTTACTCTGAGATATCCATGCCAGAAATTCATTAAGACCTCCAACCCATTCACTTTGCCCCTTCCTTGCTTTTTCTTGCCCCTTCCTTGCTTTTTCTCACTCCTTCTTATTCTCCCCTATTCCTCCATCCCACCAATACGTTCTCATATTTCTAAGCTTGTTCTCAGACCAGTGCCTGACACTAGCTGCCTCCCACCTAAATGGCTCACTTCTAGTCATTTGTATTTCAGCATAAAGATTACCTAAGAAATCTTCTCTAACTACTCCATCTAAAGTAGCCACTCAGTCTATATAAGATGATCATCATATCATCTTGTTTTAACTTTCTGCAATGTGCTTATGGATAATAAGACTTTTTTTCCTTACTGGTTTGTGATCTGTCTCCATTCATTTCAGTGTAAACTCCATAAAAGCAGAAATTGTGTGTATCTTATTCATTGTGAAACTGTACCTGACAACAGTGTAGGAACTCAAGAAACATTGATAGAATGGAAAATTGAATGACAAGAAGAAAGGAAGGAAGGAAAGAAGAAAGGTGGCACAGACAGTTAAACACTCAGCGGCTAACTGAAAGGCTGGCAATTCAAACCCACCCAACACCTCTGGCGATTTGCTCCCATAAAAATTAAAGCCTACAAAGCTCTATGAGCTCTGGTAGCATAGTGCCTAAGGCACTTGACAGCTAACAAGAAGGCTGGAGGTTCAAACCCACCAGCCACTCCTCGGAAGGAAGATGGAGCAATCTAAGTCCATAGTGATACTGCCTTGGAAACCCAAGGAGGGGTCACTATGAGTTGGGTCCCACTCGACGGCAAATAACAACAACAATAACACAAAGCTCTGTGAGGCAGTTCTACTCTTTCTTATGGAGTCACTATACATTAGAAAGAGGAGCTCTGGTGGTAGTATGGTGAAAGCACTGGGCTGCTAACCAAAAGGTTTGTTTGAACCCACCAGCTTCTCAACTAGAGAAAAATGGGATGGTCACCTTCCATACAGATTTACAGCCTTGGAAACTCTATAGGGCAGTTCTACCTTGTTCTATAGGGTCACTATGGGTTGGAATAGACTTAACAGCACCTAACAATAACACATAAAACAAATATAAATAAAATAGTATTTATCCCACATTTTAAAAATAAACACATGAGGAGGGTATGAAAGAACAATAAAAGAAATTATGATGATGATATGACAAACTTCTGACTTTCCTGATTCCTGTTAGCAAAAGCTAGCAATTTTCCTCTTTGCACCAGGACTGTGACTTCTATGAGGCCTATATAATAGCATTCTTCATCTTGTGTTGCAATTATGTATTGAAATATTTGTCCTTTTTGAAAACTTATCTTCTCCTTGAGAGCAAGAACCTTGTCTGATTCATATTTATAGCCCTAGTGCCTGGCACAAAGCCTAGAAAGTAATAGAAACTCAATAAATACTGAAACAATTTATTAGAAAAATAATGTTAGGAATGAAAATTGTCATAAAATTCTTCTCTTTTTTTTTTTTCATTGCTGTTCCCTATATCAGTCATTGAAAATGAATGCAATAAAGCATGAACATGTAGGTATAAGATAATATAGCCTGGATATTAAGAGCATGGGTCCTAGAGCCAGGATATCTGGGTTCAAATTATGGTGCAACCAATTGCAGGCATTGATGGTACCACTTTCTGGTACACTCACTTCCTAGCTAAGTGACTTTAGACAAATTACTTAACCTCTCTGTGCCTCAGTTTCTTCATCTATAAAAGGAAGAAAATGATAAAAATCTATCCCATAGTGTCATTGCATAAAAAATAAGGGAATTATCTTAGGGCAGGAGGGGTTCTGATAAGATGGCAGAAAAAGCAAACTACACAAACCTTCTTCAACAAAGAAAAGGGGAACCAATTAACACAGATACAGAATATAATCCTGGAGCCCTGACCTTTGAAAGGAAAGATACAGAAGTGGACTAAACTCCAACTAGTAGAAGAATCTGCATGAAAACACCAAAAAGGAGACATACAGAGCTGCAGACTGTCAGCAATCCTGGCAGCACGGACAGCTTGGATAGTGCAGAGTGGTGTTAGGACCTAAGGATTAACCTAAAAATGGGCCCTGCTAGCCAGGGGCTAGATGGAGGACATCACTGGTAGCTGGTGAATAAAAGGGGAAGCTACGAAGAGGGAGACAGGCTAAGCTGTGGACTTCTGCCTGTCCAGAGAGTGCAGCCATTTTGAATGTTTACAAGCAGTTCAACCACTTTGGATATTTAAAGTGACAGCATTCTCTCAGATTCCAGGGACCTAAGAATAGGCTTAACTTGCCAGGAACTACAAGGACATTCTGGATAAGAAAGACTGGAAAGGAGCGATATTCCCCCTTGTTACTCTTATACTCCACACCCTCTTGGTGAACAGAAGTGTGGATATCCCTCACTCCCACCCACCTTCTGGGCCTGTAGGAACACCATCCCAGTCTGTGAGCTCTGATGGATCCTGGGTGCTCTGGCCCACCATGCCCAGATATTATTTTCCTTTTTTTTTTTTTTTAATTTGTGATTTTGGTGAAAGTTTACAGGACCAATTCATTTTCCATACAACAATTCATGTCCAATTTGTTTCATGATATTGACTGCAATCCCCAGAATGTAACAGCTCTCTTCCCACTACCTCTCTCTGGTTACCCTTTCCCTATGTCCTTCCTTCCAATGTGTTCCTGCCCTCTGAGCTGTCTCCCTGTAAAATACTGCCCTTGTGTTCTCCCATTGTTGGTTTTTCTAAGGAGGGTGCCCACCTGATATGAATATTTACCTTATAAACCTGTCTATTGTTTGTCTGGAAACCATGGGAGTGAGTTCAATTCTATGCCCAAAGGGTCATTAGGGGCCATACTCTCAGATGTTTTACTAGTCTCT
>NW_006921718.1:8159261-8163396 GCF_000298275.1 Orycteropus afer afer | reverse complement strand
TTTTTGCATTTTTCCCATTTTTTTTCCTCATTATTCTCCTACTCTACCTTTTTTCTCTCATTGCCACCTGTCCAGGTGATTGTTCCCATATGTATATGCGGTGTGTTCTTTGTCTGCTTGCTTTTATTTTTTTGATGGTTTTTTGATCATTGTTTTTGTTTAACTGAGTGGGAGACGGCAGCTGTGCCCATACAATGAAATCACACCCACTCCTGCAGCTCCATTTATTGAGTGAGAACCACCACTTCCTTCTCCACCAAATGGCCAACAATAAATGACCACCAAGAGGATCCTGACTCACCCTTAGCTGTTCTTCACAAACACTTAACAGAGCTCTAAATACAACATCACAATGTCCCAGAGACAACAGACCATCACAGTCTGCACAAAGAAGCAAGATAAAGTGGTAGAACCATGGGAGCAGGATACAGACCCAGAACGCATCCCTGAAGAAGAAGCAGCATTGGAACTCCTTGATAAGGAATTCAAAAGAACTATATTTAGGTACCTTCGAAGGATTGAGAGACAGATCAAGGAAAACTGACAAAATTAAGGAAAACACAGACAAAACCCTAGAACAATTTCAGAAGGAAATATGAGAACAAAATGACAAAATAAATGAAAAATTAGAAATGATACAAAATCTACAGAGTGAAATGCGGAAGATTAATACTAAATTTTCAGAAAAAGATATATTGAAAAGGCAAAGGAGTAGAATTAAATCAATGGAAGACAGAATTAATGAGATGGAAGATAAATACCTGAATATTTCTTTGGAAAGAGATCAATCAGAAAAAAGATCAAAACAAAATAAAAAAAGCCTAAGGTTCATGTGGGATACCATCAAAAGGAATAACCTACATGTAATCAGAATTCCAGAACAGGAAGAGAAAAATAAAACCACTGAGAAAAGATTTGTTGGAAGAGAACTTCCCTGATATGATGAAAAAATGAGAATATATCCATTCAGGAAGTCCAATGAACCCCAAACAGGATAGATCCCAAAAGAAAATCACCAAGACATATCATCATCAAACTCATCAAAACCAAAGACAAAGAAATAATTCTGAAAGCAGCATAGGAAAAATGAAAAGTTACCTACAAAGGACAACCAACCAGAAGAAACTCTGATTTCTCATCAGAAATTATGAAAGCAAGAAGGCAATGGAATGGTATATATAAAACACTGAAAGAGAAAAATTTCCAACCTTATGTACCCAGAAAAATTGTCCCTCAAATATGATGATGAAATTAGGAAATTTCCAGATAAGCAGAAACTAAGAGAGTTTTTTAAAACCAGACCAACCTTACAAGAGATACCAAAGGGAATCCTTTGAACAGAGAACCAAAAATAGCAAACAACAACAGATCATTAATACACAAGATGACATAACCCAGAAACCAACACAGTTATAGAAGTATCCAAAGTAAAATAAGCTTACAAGATTGTAAATAGGGAACTAGAGATATAATTGGCGAATGAGGACAACTACAAACCAAAAAGAGGGAAAAAATAATGTATGTAGTTACAGAACTTCTAAATGGTGAGGAAGTCAAGAGAGTTGCAAGACAGAATGCATTGTTCTAAATTCAGGAAGAAAATTATACATCACAGGGTAACCTCAAAGAAAAACGATAAACCTTCACATCACAATAAGAAAGAGGACAAGCACAAATATTTAGCAAATATTAAAATAATAACAACAAAGGAAATGATAACATGATTCATAAACATAATGAGCTCAACACAGAAAATTATATGGAACAAAGAAACCAGGGACACCACAAAAAAACACATAACAAAATGACAGCAACCAATTCATACTTGTTGATAATTACACTGAATGTCAATGGATTAAATGCACCACTCAAGACACAGAGAGTTGCAGACTTGGTAAAAAAAATATAACCCATCAATATGCTGTCTACAAGAGACGCACTTAAGAGACAAAGACAAAAATAAACTAAAAATCAAAGTCTGGGAAAAGATATATCAAGCAAATGGCAACCGTAAAAGAGCAGTAGTGGCAAATATTAATTTCTGATCAAATTGACTTTAAGACAAATACCACCATAAAAGACAAGGAAGGACATTATATAATGATTAAAGGATCAATTGAACAAGAAGATATAAGCATAGTAAATAACTATGGACCCAATGAAACCACCCCAAAATACATACAGCAAACTTTCAACAGAATTGAAAAGACAAATGGATGACTCCACAGTCATAGTAGGAGACTTTAATACACCACTTTCTTTGAAAGATAGAACAACTGGAAAGAAACCCAACAAAGACGTAGAAAAGCTAACAATACAATCTACCAACTTGACCTTGTAGGCGTCTACAGAGCACTTCACCCAACAAAAGCACAATATACATTCTTTTCCAGTGCACATGAAACATTATCCATAATAGACCATATGTTAGGCCATAAATCAAGCCTTAATAAATTTTAAAAACATTGAAATACTGTAAGCATCTTCTAAGATCACAATGCTATAAAATTAGAAATCAACAATAGGGAGATTAACAGAAAAAGAGCAAGCACATGGAAACTGAACAACACCCTCCTGAAGAATGGCTGCATAATAGAAGAAATAAAAAATGAAATTAAAAAAATCCTTGAATAAAACAAGAATGAAAACACAACATACCAAAATCTTTGGGACACAATAAAAGCAGTGATCAGAGGCCAATTTATAGCAATAAATGCACATACCAAAAAAAAAAAAAGAAAGAGCCAAAATCAACACTTTAAACCAACATCTCCAACAAACAGAGAAAGAACAGCAAGGAAAGCCTATAGTCACCAGAAGGGAAATAATAAACATTCAAGCAGAAATCAATGAAATAGAAAATAGACAATAGAAAAAATCAACAAGGCTAGAAGTTGGTTTTTTGAAAAGATTAATAAAATTGACAAATGATTGGCAAATTTAACAAAGGAAAGGAGGGAGAGATTATAAATAACACAAATAAGAAACAAAATGGCTGACATCACAACAGAAACAACTGAAATAAAAAAGACAATATCAGGATACTATGAAGAACTGTACTCCAACAAACTTGAAACTCTGGAAGGAATGGATAGATTTCTAGAAACACACTACTTACCTAAACTAACACAGACTGAGGTGGAAAAGTTGAACAGACCTATAACTAAAGAAGATATTGAACAGGTCATAAAATAGTTACCAACAAAAAAGTCCTGGCCCAGACTGTTTCACCAGAAAATTCTACCAACACTCAGAGAAAAACTGACACCAATCCTACTTAAACTATTCCACAAAATAGAAAAAGATAGAATCCTCCCAAATTCATTTGATGAAGTAAGCATAACCTTGATACCAAAACCAGGCAAAGATATCATGAAAAAGAAAACTATAGACCAATATCCCTCTGAATATAGATGCAAAAATCTTCAACAAAATCCTAGCCAATAGACTGCAGCAATATATCAAGAAAATCATTCATTATGATTAAGTGGGGTTCATATTAGGTATGCAAGGATGGTTCAGCACTACAAAAACAACATCATCCACCACATAAATAAAACAAAAGAGAAGAACCACATGATCATATTAAATGATTCAGAAAAGGCATTTGATAAAATCCAACAACTATTCCTGAGCAAAACGCTGAGCAAAATTGGAATAGAAGGGACCTTCCTCAACATAATAAAGGGCATATATCCAAAACCAATAGCCAAAATTATTCTCAGTGGAGAGACTGAAACCATTCACTTTGTGAACAGGAACCAGACAAGGATGCCCACTATCACCACTTCTATTCAATACTGTATTGGAAGCCCTAGCCAGGGCCATAAGGCAAGAAAGGAATATCAGAGGCATCCAAATTGGTAAGGAAGAAGTCAAACTATCCCTCTATGCTGGTCATATGATCCTATACCTAGAAAACCCAAGAGACTCGGTCAAAAATCTACTGGAACTAATTGAGAAATTTAGCATCATGGCAGGATACAAGATCAACATCCAAAAATCAATTGGATTCCTCTGCACCAGCAAAAGGATTGCAGAAACAGAAACAAGGAAATCAATAACATTTACAATGTGTTGTTGTTGTTATGTGCTGTCGAGTCGGCCCTGACTCATAGCGACCCCTCCTTGGGTT
>NW_006921718.1:8140142-8158476 GCF_000298275.1 Orycteropus afer afer | reverse complement strand
TCAAGTGACTTAGGCACTACAGCAACAAAGCTCCCTTAGGGCCACTAATATATGGCTGCTAACCAGTAGGCTAGAAGTTCAAACCCACCAGCCACTCCTTGAAAGGAAGGTTGGGCAATCTCCTTCCATAGTGATACTGCCTCAGAAACTGAAAGAGGGTCACTACTAGTTGGATTCGACTCAATGGCAGTGAGGTGTTTTTTTTTTTTTTTTTTTTCTGGAATAAATACACTATCAAGCATAACCCAAAATTCATAAGCAGCAGAAGATAAACTAGATGAATGGGACCTTCTAAATATTAAATTTTTATGTACTTCCAAAGACTTCTCCAAAAGAGAACCTACAGATTGGGGAAAAAATATTTGGCAATGACATATCTGACAAGGGACTTATCTCTAGAATTTATAGAAAACTCCAATACCTCAACAATAAAAAGATGAATAATCAAATTAAAAACTGGGCAGAAGACATGAATAGACACTTCACCAAAGAAGATATTCAGGCAGCCAACAAACATATGAAGAAATGCTTATGATCATTAGTCGTTAGAGAAATGCAGATGAAAACAACAATGAGATAATATCTTGCCCTAGCACTAGTAGCAAAGTTCAGCAAGACAGAAAATAACAAATGCTGGTGAGGATGTGGAGAGATTGGTATTCTGACACACTTCTGGTGGGACTGTAAAATGATACAACCACTATGGAAAGCAGTACGGAGATTCCTCAAAAATTTAGAATTAAAAAGATCATTTGACCCAGCCATTCCATTACTAGGTACACATACTAAAGAAGTGGGAGCCAGGACAAGAACAGATATATTCACCCCATGTTCATCATTGCACTGTTTACAATAGCCAAAAGATGGAAACAACCTAGGTGCCCATTAACAGAAGAATGGATAACTAAACTGTGATACGTACACACAATGGAATACTATGCAATCCTAAAGAGTAACATAGAATCAGCAAAACATTACAAAATGTGGATGAACTTGGAGGACATTATTCTGAGTGAAATAAGTAGCCAGCACCATCTAGTTCTTCTGGTCTCATGGTCATATAGGCTGAGGTTCTCATGGTCCATCACAGAAGGACAAATATTATATTAGTACATTATTGCAAAAAGTCAAGAAAAGGTTTATATGTGGAAGGAAATTTTCTTTGTTGTTTACCAGGGATGGGAGGGGAGGGGAGGGAACACTGTTAGACAGGTAGAGACAAGTATTGATTTGGGTGACGAGAAGAAATATACCAAATGTGAGTAATCAACACAGTGGCATTGAGGAAGAGGAAGACATAAAGAGGTGTGTGGGAGGTACAGACAGCAAAGATGATTCCTTTTGCACATATAGTACTGCATTGTCAGTGAAGGTAAACATTCATATACAGGTGGATAGATGGTGGACAGGGTGAACTACTAGGTATGTCTATGCACAGGGAGAGTGTGCCCAAGATCATGTATGGGGTTGACAAACAATGTTCCTACAAGTGTTCTGTAAGAATTCCCAGGTATATAGTAAAGCTGACAAGGGGCAAAGTTGTAGTCATTTCTTGGCCACTGCCAGCTACCCAGAGGGAGTGAGTAGTTGAACCTGTGGGCTTGGGACCATAGTCACAGGGGACATCAAGATCAACTGGCATAACATACTACACAAAAACATTGTTCCACATCCTATTTTGGTGAGTAGTGACTGGGATCTTAAAAGCTTGCAAGCAGCCGTCTAGATGCATTTAGATGCAACAATGGGTATCTCCTCGTCCAGAGCAAAGAAGAATGAAGAAAACCAAAGACACATGGAAACAATTAGTCTAAGTGAACTGGTACACCATGGGATCCTCAGCCTATACGGCTATGAGACCAGAAGAACTAGATGGTGCCCAGCTACCACTGTCAACAGCTTGAAGGGGGATCTCTGTAGGAGATACTGGATGGAGTGGGAGAACAATGTGGAACAAAACTCAAAATCATTTAAAAAAAAAAAAAAAAAAGGAACCAGGTTTGCTGGCCTGATAGAGCCTGATGGAACTACTGAGACTATGGCCCCTAGTTGCCCTTTAGGTTTGAAATTGAACCCACTCCTGTGGCTTCCAGCCAAACAAAAGATGGCATATGAGTTGAACATTTACATTAGGTAGATCCACTCCTTGGAGAGATCAATCATGGGAGAATAGAAGGGCTGTGTATGCACAGGGAGACAGCCCAAGAGGCAGGACTTCATGGGAGGGAATGACACAAGGAAGAGGTAACTATGGGGAAGAATTGGGAGGAGAGCTGTTGCATTGTGGTAAATTGTAGTCAATGTCATGAGACAAAGTGTATGTGAGCTGGTGTATGGAAAGTGAATTTGCTCTGTAAACTTTCACCAAATCACGATAAAAATTTTTAAAAAAAGAAATAAGGAGTTAATATATGTATATCCATTAGCTTAAAAAAATGTTTTCACTGTGATTTGGTTGAAATTTTACAAAGCAAATTCATTTTACATTCAACAGTTCATACACAGTTTTGTTTTGTGACACTGATTACATTCACTGCAATGTAACAGCTCTCCTCCTACTTTCTTCATGTGGTTAATGTTTCCCTGTGTCCTTCTTGTTTATATATTTCTGCCTCCATATCTTTCTCCCTGTGCAAATGCTGCCCTTCTGACCTCTCATGGTTGATTGTTCTAAGGAGTGCATCTCCCAGGCATAGTTGTTCAGCTTGTAGGTTTGTTGTTTGGCTGAAAGTTAAGCTATGGGAGTGCTTTAAAATTTCAAGACGATGTCTGTATGGAAATAGATTGCCTATCTTCCTCCCGAGAAGTGGCTCATGGGTTTGAAGCACCAGCCTTCCGGTTAGTAGTCAAATGCCTTAGGTACTATGCCACCAGAGACTTGGTTCTAGAAGCAGGAAAAGCGAGGGCATAACATTGCCCAAGCACTTTTCAAGCCTCTTCATGTGTCACATTTATTAATATCTGATTAGCCAAAGTAAATGATACAGTGAATTCCAGAGTGAAGAGCTAGAGACATAGACTCTACTTCTTGATGGGAGGAGCTGCAAAACATTGTGATCATTTCTGAAAAATACAACACAACACAATGTTGTTGTTGTGTGCTGTCGAGTCGGACCCGACTCATAGCGACCCCTCCTTGGGTTGCTGAGGCAGTATCACTACAGAAGTAGATTGCCCAACCTTCCTTCCGAGGAGTGGCTTGTGGGTTTGAACCGCCAGCCTTCTGGTTAGCAGTAAAGTGCCTTAGGCACTATGCTACCAGAGCTCCCTACACAACACAATAAACACTTGTAATAGTGGCTTGCACATAGTAAATATTGTATAACAAACTCTAACTGCTATCAAATCGGATCCAACTCATAGTGACCCCTCCTTGTTTTCCAAGGCATATCACTATGGAAGTAGATTGCCCCATCTTCCTTCCAAGGAGTGGCTGGTGGGTTTGAACGGCTAGCCTTCTGGTTAGCAGTCAAATGGCAATATTTGTATGAATGCTTTTTAATCCCACCAGCTACTGCACTTATTCAAAGTTAGAATTAAAATAAATACACAATTAGAAGTAGAAAAAGGAAATAGAACCAGAAAAAAATGTTGTCACACAGTTTTATTACATGAAAAAAATGATTGCATTAAATACCCAAAACTTAAGTCAACTTACAAGAGACTGCTCAGATGTCTATTATTTATAACCAGAAGCCTGGAGATTCAAACCCACTAGCCACTCCTTGGAAGGAAGGTTATGCAATCTACTTCCACAGTGACACCGCCTCGGAAACCCAAGGAGGAGTCGCTGAGTCAGATCTGACTTGAGGGCAGTGAGTTTGTTTTTTGTTTTTTGTTTTTTTTTGTTTGTTTGTTTTAGGAAGCAGTAAAATATAGGGTATCAGATTATGGATCTGGGCTCAAATGGCCTAGGTTAGAATTCTATCTTGCTACTTACTAGTTGGATAACCTCAGATAAATTAGTTAACCATTCTAAGCCTTGATTTCTGCATCTGTAGTATTGGAGGAACTATAAATTTCAACTCCTGAGGTCCTTGTGAGGATTAAATGAGGCATAATGTATAAAGTGCTTCTGGCACAAAAGAGTATCCGATAACTGTTAGCTACTACTGTTCTTAATTTTTTTTAGAGTGAAGGATCATCTAGGACAGTTCTGAGATTTTCAATCTTAGTGGTATACTGGGATTACTTGAGGAGTTTAAAAATATTGAATCCTGGTTCCACCCAGAGATTCAGAGGTAAATGGAAGGTCTTTCCATAGTGCATTTTTGAAAGCACCAGCCAAGATGTCATCCAAGATTGAGAACGACTGGTATAGTTGAAGTGGACGTTAGACATGATCCAGGGAAAACTCTTCATTTCAAAGATGAGGAAACTGAGACCCAAAAGAGGTGACAGGAATTATTTAATAACAGTCAGGTTGCTGGTGGGAAAACTGAAAAGTATCCAGGTGCCCACGGCTCTTTCCCTTTTACCTAGGCACAGTGAGGACAGGCTAATCCAGGCCAGCATGGCTGTTACTCTCCTCACTAAGAACCAGGAGCTAGGAAATGGGAAGCTGGACTGCCATCATGTCTACTTATGCCACATTCCATGCTCCTCAATTAATTTATAACAGTTTTGTTCTCCATGATTTTACAATCCTCTCCCTATATTATTGGTTTTAATTCAAAGTAAGATTCAGATTCTGTCTGTTTGTGAGTTAGACTTTTAGTCAATTTATTCAGTTTTCCTTAGAGATTAAACTCCATCTTATATACATACATACCCATGCAAGCTCAGAGTTCTACTTCACAGAGAAAAAGCAAACTTTTCTTCCTTCCTTTCATCTTTTCTTTTTTTATTATTATTATTTTTTTTATTTTAAGAGCTTGTTTTACATTCAACGTTACATGTACATTTAGTTTCATTCCCCATTTACCATGCCCAACCCTAACCCAGTCTCCTCCCCTCCTTGCCCAGAAACCCTCCCCCTGTGCCCTTCATAGTTACACACTCCTGTTTGCCCTGCATTTGAATGTTGGTCCTCTGGTATCCCATGGTTTATTGCTCTAAGGGATGTATTAACATAGAGTATGTCGGTGCGTCATCCTGGGCAGAGTGGTCTGTGTGTACATCTTGTTAACTATTGGGCTGAGAGCCAGCCCCTGGAGGTGTGTTTTATTCCAGGCACAAAATGTATTCCAGGGCCATAGTACCAGGGGTCTTACAGATTTCATGTGACCAGTAATTCTGGTCTTTATTGAGTTTTTGGATTTTGTTCCATGTTTTCCCTCCCACCCTATCCAGGATCTCCAGACTTGATCCTTTCCTGAGCGGTTGGCATTGGTAGCCGGGCACCATCTAGTTCTTCTGGTCTCAAAGGCCATCATGTCCTATGGCTGATTGCTTCCAAATGCCCTTGGGTTTGGGTTTTTTGTTTTGTTTTGTTTTGTTTTTTGCATTCTGCTTCGTTTCCGACACTAGGAGACCTTTAACCACATCTTAGATGGCCACTTGAAGCTTTTAAGACCCCAGTCGCTACTCACCAATGTAAGATGTGGGGCAAAGCTTTTATGTATTTTGTTGTGCCTATTGAGTCTGGTGCCCCCCAGTATTACAGTCCTGAGACGGTAGATCTATTGGATCTCTCTCCCGTAGTGTCTGGTTGCCTGTACAGGATTACTCTGTGTCTGTCTTCTATTGTTTCTGTAAGGATTGCAGGTATTTTTTATCACTGATGTCTGTGCAAGATTCGCCTCAGCTGAATCTATCTGTCCTTGGTCTAGAATGTACGTCTGTTCACTGACCTCGATCTGATCCTCTCAGGTGTTTATGTGTTTATCTGTAGCCTGGTGTTTGGTGTTAATGGCAATGCAGTATTGTGGACACATTGGTTGGTATTAGCAACCGTCATCTAACTCTTAAGTGCACAATTCGGTGTCCTCTCATTTTCTAATGTTACCATGGTGGTCACAGATCCCTTCTGTATATCCCTCCCCCTACCCACCTCAGCCCGTGGGCCCCAACTACCCTGAAATTAATCCCTCCCCTTCCCTCCCCATCCCGGCAACCTACAAAGTGAGTTCCATCTCCCAAGCAAACCCTTGTCTTTTTAGAGTAATGGGCTCATACGATACTTGTCTTTCTGCCATTGACTTATTTCACTCAGCATAATGTTCTCCAGGTTCTCCACATTGTGAGATGATTCACATATCCCTCATTGTTCTTTAATGTAGCATAGTATTCCATTGTGTGCATGTACCATAATTTGGTTATCCACTCATCCGTTGATGGACATTAAGGTTGTTTCCATCTCTTTGCTATAGTGCATTGTGCTGCAATGAACATAGGTGTACATATGTCTGTTCATATACTATCTCTCACCACTTTAGGATATGTTCCTAGTAATGGAATTGCTGGGTCAAATGGTACTTCTATTTATTTTCAGTTTTTTAAGGAAACGCCATATTGTTTGCCACAATGGTTGTACCATTTTACAATCCCACCAGCAGTGCACCAGAGTTCCAATCTCTCCGCAACCTCGCCAGCATTTGTTATTTTCTGACCTGTTGAACTTTGCTATTATTGCTAGGGTGAGAGGATATCTCATTGTGTGTTTTGTTTTGTTTTGTTTTGTTTTGTTTTGTTTTCATCTCTCTAATGATTAACGAGGAGCTCTGGTAGCATAGTGGCTAAAGCACTTGACTGCTAACCAGAAGGCTGGCGGTTCAAACCCACCAGCCACTCCTCGGAAGGAAGGTTGGGCAATCCTACTTCCGTAGTGATACTGCCTCGGAAACCCAAGGAGGGGTCGCTATGAGTAGGGGCCAACTCGACGGCACATAACAACAACAACAACAACAATAATGATTAATGATCGTGAGCAATTTCTCATGTGTTTGTTGGCTGCCTGTATATCTTTTTTGGTGAAATGCTGTTCAAGTCTCTTACCCATTTGTGAATTGAGTTATTTGTCGTTTTGGTTCCGAGGTGTTGAAGTTTTCTATAGATTTTGGAGATAAGTCCTTTATCAGATATGTCAATGGCAAGTATTTTCTCCCAATCTTTGGTTCTCTTTTTACCCTTTTGACGAAGTATTTCGATGCACATAAGAATTTAATTTTTTAAAGGTCCCAACATCTAGCTTCTCTTCTGTGTCTTGAACATTCTGGATTATGCCTGATAGTCTGTTTATGCCGTAAATTAGGGCTTCCAGGTTTGCCCCTATTTTATCTTTGATTAATTTTATAGTTTTGAGTTTTACATTTAAGTCTTTGATCCAGCTTGAGTTTGTTTTTGTGTATGAGGTATGGGTGTTATTTCATTTTTCTACAGGTGGATATCCAGTTTTGCCAGCACCATTTGTTAAAGAGGCTGTCTCCTCCCCTTTAATGGGTTTTGGACCTTTGTCAAAGATCAGTTGTCCATAGAAGGATGTGCCTATATCTGGATTTTCGATTCTGTTCCATTGGTCTATCAGTCTATCATTGTACCAAGACATGCTGTTTTGACTACTGTGGCTGTATAGTAGTTCTTAAGATCTGGGAGTGTGAGACCTCCCACTTTGTTTTTCTTCTTCAGAAGTGCTCTGCTTATCCAAAGTCTCTTTCATTTCCATATGAAATTAGTAATTAGCTTTTCCATGTCCTTAAAAAAATTTGTTGAAATCTGGATTGGGATTGTGTTAAATGTGTAGATTGCTTTAGGTAGTATTAAGATTTTCACAATATTTAGTCTACCTATCCATGAACAAGGTGCTCTCGTAGCATAGTGCCTAAGGCACTTGACTGTTGACCAGGAGGCTGATGGTTCAAACCCACCAACCACTCCTCAGAAGGAAGGTTGGGCAATCTATTTCCTTAGTAATACAACCTCGGAAAACCAAGGAGGGGTCGCTATGAGTCGGGTTTGACTTGACAACAAACAACAACAACAATCCATGAACAAGGGAGGTTCTTCCATTTATGTAGTGCCCTTGTTGTCTCTTATAGCAGTGTTTTATAGTTTTCTTTGTATAGGTCTTTTGTGTCTCTGGTGAGGTTTATTCCTAGATATTTTATCTTTTTAGTAGCTATAGTAAATGGTATTGTTTCCCTTATTTCTTTATCAGAGGATTCTTTGTTGGTGTAGAGGAATCCAACTGATTTTTGTGTATTGACTTTGTATCCTGCCACTTTACTGAACCTCTCTATTAGTTCCAGTAGTTTTTTTATTGAGTCCTTTGGGTTTCCTATGTACAGGATCATATCATCCACAAATAGAGACTGTTTTAGTTCCTCTTTGTCAATTTATATGCCTTTTATTTCTCTTTCTTGCCTTATTGCCCTGGCCAGGACTTCCAATACAATGTTAAATAGAAGTAGTGATAGAGGGCATCCCTGTCTGGTTCCCATTCGCAGGAGGAATGCCTTGAGTCTTTCTCCATTAATAATGATGTTGGCCATTGGCTTTGCATATATACCCTTTATTATGTTGAAGAATTTCCCTTCTATCTGTATTTTGCTGAGAGTTCTGAACAGGAATGGATGTTGGATTTTATCAAATGTCTTTTCTGCATCGATTGATAGAATCATATGGTTCTTTTGTTTTGTTTTGTTTATGTGGTGGATTATATTGATTGATTTTCTGATGTTGAACCACCATTGTAAATCTGGTATGAATCCCACTTGGTCTGGGTGTATTAATTTTTTTATATGTTGTTGGATTCTGTTAGCTAAGATTTTGTTAAAGATTTTTGAATTTCTGTTCATGAGGGTCGTAGTTTTCCTTTCTAGTGGTGTCTCTCCCTGGTTTGGGTATTAGTGTTTTGCTTGCTTCATAAAAATGAGTTTGGGAGTATTTCATCTTTTTCTGTGTTCTGGAATAGCTTGAGTAGCATAGGTGCCAACTCTTCTCTGAATATTTGATAGAATTCTCCAGTGAAGCTATCAGCGCCAGGGCTTTTCTTTGTGGGAAGTTTTTTTATGACCTGTTCAATTTCTTCTTTTGTTATAGGTCTGTTCAAGTTTTCTATCTCTGAGTGGGATAGTTTAGGTAGGTCTTATGATTCTAAAAACTTATCTATCTCTTCTAGGTTCTCAAATCTGTTGGAGTACATTTTTTCATAATATTCTGTCAGTATCTTTTTTATTTCAGGTGGTTCTGTTGTGATGACATCCTTTTTGTTTCCAATTCTTGTGATTTGGATCTTCTCTTTCTTTTCTTTTGTTAGGTCTGCCAATGGTTTGTCGATTTCATTAATCTTTTCGAAGAACTAGATCTTTTTTTGTTGTTGATTTTCTCTTTTTTTGTTTGTTTGTTTGTTTGTTTGTTTGTTTGTTTTCTATTTCATTTATTTCTACTGTGATCTTTATTATTTCCTTGCTTCTAGATACCATAGGATTCTTTTGTTGTTCTATTTCTAGTTGTTGGAGTTGATTAGTTAGAGTGTTGATTTTGTTTCTTCCCTCTTTTTTGATGTATGCATTTATTGCTATAAACTGTCCTCTGAGTACTGCTTTCATTGTGTCCCATAGGTTTTAGTATGATTTATCTTCATACTCATTGTTTCTAGGAATTATTGTATTTCAGTTTTTATCTGTTCTGTTACGCAGTAATTTTTGAGCAGTGAGTTTTTCAACTGCCTTATGTTTGATGCTTTTTCCTTGCTCTTTTTACTATTAATTTTTAATTTTATAGCATTGTGGTCTGAGAAGGTGCTTTGTAGTATTTCAATGTTTTTTGAATTTATTGAGCCTTGTTTTATATCCAACACATGGTCTATTCTGGAAAAGGATCCATGTGCACTGGAGAAGAATGTGAATTGTGCTTTTGTTGGGTGAAATGCTCTGTATATGTCTATGAGGTTGAGTTGGCTGATTGTATTGTTGAGTTCTTCTGCACCTTTGTTGAGTTTTTTTCTAGCTGACCTGTCCCTCTTTGAAAGTGGTGTGTTAAAGTCTCCTACTACTATTGTAGAGTTGTCTATTATCCCTTTTAATTCAGTTAATATTTGTGTCATGTATTTTGGAGCACTTTCACTGGGTGCATAAATATTCATTTTCCTAACGTCTTTTGTCAATTGACCCTTTCAGCATCGTATAATGTCCTTCTTTATCTCTTATGACGTTTTTCACCTTAATGTCTATTTTATCAATAATTAATATTGTCACTCCTGCTCTTTTTGATTTCCATTGGCTTGGTATATTTTTTTTCATCCCTAACTCTTAATTTGTTTTTATCTTTGTGTCTAAGATGGGTCTCTTGTAGGCAGCATATTGATGGGTCTTCTTTTCTTATTCAGACTGCCACTTTCTTTCTCTTGATAGGTGCATTTAGTCCATTCACATTGAGTGTAATAGTGATAGGTATGAACTGATTGCTGTCATTCTATTGTGTTTTTTTGTCGTGTTGTTGGTGTTTCCTTGGTCCATATACTTTTCTGTGCTGAGTTCAGTTTGTTGGCTAATGCTTTCTCCCTTTTCTTCTTTATTGTTGGCTTTGTGCTTATTAAACCCATATGTTTACCTTTCTCCTAGATTTACTTAGGGGGATTGTTAATTTTCTCTGTGGTTACCTTGGAGTATATTCTTGTCTCTACATTTTTAGAACAGTGCATACTGTGAAGACATTTGTCCTGCTTTCCTCTCCATTTGGAAGTTTGTATCTAGAAGTTTTATTTCCTCTGATAAGTTGCTGTTGTTGTGAGCTGATTGACTTCCTTGGTTTATAGGGTACAATGTTTTATGGTCTTATTTTGAGTTTCTATTTCTGATTTGGTTTTAGTGTTGATGCCATGTATCCTGATTTTGTTGATCTCTGTTGTGGATTCTCTATTGGAAGAGCTTCCTTAAGCATTTCTTGTAGGGTTGGTCTGGTTTTTACAAAATCCCTTAATTTCTGTTTGTCTGAGAATGCCTTGATTTTGCTCTCATACTTGATGGATAATTTGGCTGGATATAGGATTCTTGGTTGGAAGTTCTTTTCCTGCAGTGTTTTATATATGTCATCCCATTGCCTTCTTGCCTGCATGGTTTCTGCAGCCTAACTGTTTGATTATTATAAGGAATATTTATTTTGCCCCAGGCAGCCCTCAAAATTTTTTCTTTGTCTTTGGTTTTGGAGAGTTTGATTATGATATGCCTCAGTGTTTTTCTCTTGGGATCTATCTTGTGTGGGGTTCTATGAGCTCCTTGGACAAATATCTTTTCTTCTTTCATGAGATGGGGGATGTTTTCTGTTAGCAGGTCTTCCACAATTTTCTCAGTGTTTTTTTTCACCTCTTCTTGTTCTGGAATTCCAATGAGTCTTATGTGGTTTCTTTTCATGTCATCCTATATAACTCTTAGGTTCTCTTCATATCTCTTAAATCTTTGTTCTGATTTTTCTTCATACAGGCTGGCATCCAGGGATTTGTCTTCTAGTTGGGATACACATTCTTCAGCCAGTTCTAACCTACTCTTTTGTGCTGCTACTGTGTTGTGTAATTCTGTAATTTTGGTATTCATCTTCTGGATTTCTAACTGCTGTTTTTGTATGAGTTCTGATTGTGCATTAATCTTGTTATTTTGTTCTTGAATGATTTTCCTGAGTTTTGCCAGGGAGCTCTCTGTGTTCTCCTTGTTTCTGTTTGGGGTTTCCTTAGGCTCCTGTAAAGCTCTATAAACATATCTGCTAAATTCCTTCTCAGATAATTCTATTGCTACCTCTTCCTCCATGCTTAATGAGATCTTTGTTTGTGGTTTGCTTCTAATGCCTTGTCCTGTTTTTTTGTTTGATTTGAAGATGCCTGTTGTTTCCTATACATTTTGAAGTTGTCTCTAACTGTTGATTATGTATTGA
Organism: Orycteropus afer afer; assembly: GCF_000298275.1. Lineage (NCBI taxonomy): Eukaryota > Metazoa > Chordata > Mammalia > Tubulidentata > Orycteropodidae > Orycteropus > Orycteropus afer. The sequence goes on along the minus strand of NW_006921718.1, from coordinate 8,146,671 downwards.
TTTGTTTTGTCTTGTTTTATGGTTTAATATTTTGAAAAGGTGAAGCTTGTGTATTTTGTTTTTTTAGTTATTAATTCAGGTATGCTGGATTGCTCTGCAGTTTTCTTTGTGATGGTGGAAGCACAGTGTGGGATGTGGATATGGGTTTCTGTTTGTTGTAAAGAGGGTTTAGAGTTCAAACTGGAAGGTTTTGTGTTGGCTGAATGTGGTTTCTTCTATTTGATGAGTGAAGTTATTGGCAGAGAAGGTAGGAGTGGAAGAAGGAAAGCTCACTGTTCCTAGGGGTGGTTTCTAGGGATTTGAGTGGGCTGCTACTGGTGATGTTGTACTGTTTTTACTGGCCCACAGCTCAATTTCAACAAAGACTGCAGTTGTTAGGGGGTCACTACTTTCCACCAGGCTCAGACACATGCAAAAACCCCACTACCAAGGCCCCTCAGTGCCAAAAAGCTGACCCAAGACAACTTCCTGGCTCCACAATCCACCACAGGGGTTTCTCTCTCTGGCCCTGCCCACCCATGGCACCGGCCCAACCAGCCCAGACTGCGATCAGCCTCAGGATTTCCTCTGTGAGTTGGCCCAAACGTGCACCAGAGATCTGCTCAGTTTCAGTGGCACTGGAGTCAGGGGAGTGCCTGCTAGTAATCTGTGGTCCCAATATTACTGATACAGTCAAGTGCAGGCCTCTCAGTGCCACTAAGCTGACCCAAGCCTACTCGGTGACCCACTGTTGGGGCACCTCCCTGGGCCCACCCTCCTGCATCACCAATGGACTTTCTGCCCAGGTTTCAGCAGCACTGGCTGTGCCCATTTGCACCTAGCCAACCCAGGTTACCAATAAAATCAGGTGCTAAAGGTAGATCCTTGAGGTGATTGCTGGTACGTTGGTGTGGTCGCTGGTATGCTGGTGCCATCCTCACCTGCTGGTTGCTCCCCCAGGGAGGTCATCAATGGTCTTTTTGACTGCCTGTCAATGCTCCACAGGATAGATCTTCTGATCTTGTTATTTTTTGTTTCCCCTGTACCTTTCTCCTTTCTAATTCTACTCCTTTGAGTTTGGTGCACTCTGATTCAGTGAGCTCTTCAGAGCACCAGAATCCCTAATTCAAACTGCTGTACCTAGTTTTTCAAGCACTAAGATGATAGAGGGAAATAGCATGGTGATTACTGACGAGACTTCATTTTCAATCCTTTCATCTTTTCTAATTCCCTTGCCTGCTTTCTTCCTCTTCCTTCCCTCTTTTCATCCTTAAGGACATTGGTCTACCTTTCTTTATCATTGTGACCAAACCCTTGTTATTGTTGTTAGGTGCTGATGAGTCAATTCTGATTCATAGCAACCCTATTATGTACAACAGAGTAAAATGTTTCCAGATCCTGAACTATCCTCACAGTCATTGCTAAGTTTGAGCCCATTGTTCAGCCACTTTGTCAATCCATCTTATTGGAGGAAATTTCCTCCTCAATTAAATCTTTGGTGGAAATAGTAGCAGGTAAACTTCCCAGGCTCAGGAAAGACAGAGGGAACTGGGTGACTACCCTTTGGTGAAAGGCTGACCAATCAGGGCTCAGAGGAACAGATGGAAAGCTATGGCGTCAGAAATCTCTGAGGAGCAAGCAGAGTATTCAAAGAAAATTATGTCTTTTTTTTTTTTCTCCCCAGCTTTTATAAATATTAACCCTTTGTCATTTTCTCCAAACTCCTAATTGTCAAGATTGAAGGGAAAAAATTCAATGAGCAAGGAAAAGTGGGTATACAGCAAGGGTCTCAGGAAACTAGTTTTGAAAAAAAAAAAAAAAATGTACCATTTATTTCTAGGAATAGTGGTGCAGTTGTTAAAGCACTTAGGTGCTAATCAAAAGGTTAACAGTTTGAATCCCCCATCCAGTCCCTGGAGAAAGATGTGGCATTCTGGTTCTGTAAAGATCATACAGCCTTGGAAACCCTATGGAGCATTTCTACTCTGTCCACTGTGAGTCAAATAGCCATAGGTTATTATTATTATTATTATTATTATTATTATTATTATTATTGTATCATGTATTCATGAACAAAGCTGGACACCAAATTGACTATGCAGTATGATCTAATTTTCTCATTTTTGTTTGTATATGTGTATGTGATTATTACTGAGTAGTAGGATTACAGAGAATATTTTTTAATGGTTGCTGATCTGTAGTTTCTGATTTTTCTATAATGAATATGTATTATTTAAGCACCAAATATTCACTTGAAAGGAGCATTGGGTGGTACAGTGGTTAGAGCATTCAACTGTTAACCTAAAGATCAGCAGTTCAAAACCACCATCCACTCTATGGGGGAAAGATAAGGCAGTCTGCTTACATAAAGATTACAGCCTTGAAAACCCTATACGACAGTTCTGTCCAAAGGATCACTATGAGTCAGAATCACTCGATGGCAATGGGTAATGTATCACAAAAACAGTAAGATCATTATTGCTAAACAAAACACATGCTAAATATTGATTATAGAATACAACCCTGCAATTGCTTTTTCTCAAATTCATTATTCCCCAAACTGTTTTTATATGATATTTGGGATCTTCAGAGTGTTGTGAAATTAGCTGATTCTTTTTTCACTTATTTATTCATGTGTTTGTGTATGTTTGTGTCTGTGCACATGCACTCAAGTCTGTTGCATTGTTGGCATTTATCCCAACCCTCACTTATCACTTTAGGCCAATTTGTATCATTTCCCTGGCCTTCAGGATTTGTGACATTTCCAATTCCATCTGCAGATTTAATTAACATGCTGTTTATTCACTCTTCCACATAACTGATAACAAGAGACATAAAACTGGACCCTGTACTGACTGCTGCACCACCTAGATACCTCCCACAACTGGGCACATCCTTCTGCTTTACCTAGTTTTCTTGCCAAGCTGATTGAAACTGATTTTGCAAGTGAAATTCACTCAGACATTGCATCAAATGATTTATGAAGTTCACGCAGCCGTGTGGTGTCCCATTAATCACAAACACTACAATAATCTATTTGTGTGCAGTAGTCCTCATAAATCGGAATAAAATAAATTCCACGAGCGCATCTTCTGCTCTTGCGACAGGGCACATGGTATTATTCAGGGCGCCATCCATATAATGCAATGTTAGCAGACTTGCAGATTCCTGAGCCTGGTCAAGCAAGTAAAAATATGCATTCATTTACCAATGCATGCCAAAGCTAAAGAAATCACAGCTTGTTCATTCACTGGGTGAGAGAGTTTCTCTAGGGCTCAGCTCTCTCAAATTTTTTACAAAAGCTGGTGTAAACGAACAGAGCATACAAGGTACAACAAGAAAGTGGTAAAATTATTTTCTGAACAAACATCCCTGAATTATCCTTCATATAAATATTGAGCACTTAAGTGTTCTCACTATTTGGAGACTATGCCTATATCAATGATGTTATGAAAAAATTTCATAATTTTTTGGGGGGACTGATCTGTTTCATATAATAGTAAAATGTCATTGGTTAAAGCAAGTTCACTTCATTTATGAATATATTTCATTTCTTAAAAAATAGTTCAAAATTTTTGTCAACCATGTTCAATAAAGATTGTGAATGATCCAGTTGTGTAATAGTAATTTTTTTTCAAAATGTAAACACAACTAATGTTTTCTCCTAGTTATAAAAAGAATACTTACTGTAAAATAAAAATGAAACAACATAAAAATACATTGAAGAGAATAAAAATTGTGTGAAATCCTAACACACAAAGATAATCTGTACTTATATAATAGTGAATGAATCTCTTTTCCAGAATTTTATCAGTCTGGACATTTGTGTGTAGAGAGATAGATATAAATAAAAATATAAATATAGGTAAGATGCAAAAAGAATGAAATTCTACTCTTAACATTTTATTATTATCTGCTTTTTTAAAAATAAATAATATATTGTGGATAGCCTTTTAATACAATAAGTATAGAACCACACTATCATCTTCTTAACTGTATAATTTTACATTTCCACCACCCATCTGACAAGTTTGTCATACTGTGGCAGCTTGTATGTTGTTATGATGCTGGAAGCTATGCCACTGGTATTTCAGCATGATAGACAAGTTTCAGCAGAGCCTCAGGACTAAAAAAGACTAGGAAGAGAGGTCTGGTGATCTACTTATGAAAATTAGCCAATGAAAACCTTATGGATTACATCAAATTATTGTCCAAAAGAGTGGTAGAAGATGAGTCTCTTAGATTGGAAGCCACTACACAGTAGCTGTAACAATGGTCTCAACATATCAACAATCATGAAGGTGGTACAGGGCTGGCCATGCTTTATTCTGTAAAAGGCTCATGAGTGTGTAAGGTCGCCATCAGTCAGAGCTGACTCTATAGCAACTAACAACAGTAATAATTTTCCATTACACAGATTTATTTAATAAATACTCTATTAAGGAATATTTAGTTTATTTTCATTTTTTGCAACTATGAACAAATCTATGATAGTTCCTGGTTCCTAGATATTTGTACACTGGACCTTATTCACTTCCTATAAAAAAAACAATTATTTGAATAAGAAAATATATTAGAATAAGTATTCGTCTCAGAACAAGTATTTTCTAATTAGAATAAACTCTTAAAATTGGGATTTCTGGACCAGGTGATATGGCCAGTTAATATCTTGATATATATTGTCAAACTGCCTTTCAGAAAAACTGTACCAAGGTATACCACTATCAATAGTTGATGAAAGTATCAATTGCCTCATCTTTGCCAATTTTAAATTTGACAATCTTTAAAATGTTTGTCAATCTGATAAAGGAAAATATTTTCTCATTATTTTAATTTACAAGTCCTTGATAATATGTGGCTGAACATCTTTCCATATATTTATTTGTTATTTATACTTCTTTCATGAGTTATTCTTGTATGTTTTCATTTGGTGCAGGAATGATCATTAATTTTATTGATTTACAGGTTTTTTGGGGTTTTTTTGTTTTTAACACTAACTTAGTATTCTTTTAAAGAGCACTGGTGTCACTGAGATCAAGTTTTCAGATGGAATAGTGTCCCAGATTCTGGTCTGGGAGAAAGCAGTAAATATTCCAAAGTTCTACCTAGCATGCCTTGTAAATTGTCTGGGGTCAAATGGAGGAAAGTGGAGGCAGGGATCCAGATGAGGCAGGGATCCAGATAAGGCCAGGGACCCAGGCCACAGCCCTCCCAAGTGGCAGGAAAGCAGAGAAAAAGCCAGGGGTAGGGGGTGGGGGACCAGGACAGAGCAAGGTAGCAGAGGCAGAGATCCAGGTAAGAGGGGGTCCCAGGCCATGGCCCTCCCAAGCAGCAGGAAAGCAGAGAAAAAGCCAGAGGGGAGGGACCAGGGCAGAGCAAGGAAGCAGAGGCAGGGATCCAGGTAAGGCCAGGAACCCAGGCCATGACCCTCCCAAGGGGTGAGAAAGAGGCAGGGATCTATGTAAGGGGAGGATGGGGAAGGTGCAAAGGTTTAGAACAGGTAAGGGAGACAAACTAGTCTGTTGGTTTGTACTACTGTGGTGGTGTGTTGCTGTGAGGCTTGAGACTGTGCCACCAGTGTCTCAAACTCAGTAGGGTTGCACATGGTGCACAGGTTTCAACAGCTTCCAGACCAAGACAGACTAAGAAGAAGGAGAAGGCCATCCACTTCTCAAAGAACTGGCCAGGAAAAAAACCATATGACTAGCAGAGAAACACTGTCTGATACATTACAGTGCAACTTTATGAATAGCTTGGAAACATTGTCTAACACAGTGCAGGAGGATAAGCCACTTAGGTTGGAAGGCTCTCAAAATAGGACTAGGAAAGAGCTGCATCATCAGAGTAGAACTAGCCTTAATGACATGGATAAGGTAAAGGTTTCAAGACTTCCATTTGCTGACTCAAATTGAGGAGAAACAGTTGCAAACATCCACTAATAATCGGAACATGGAATGTATGAAGTATGAATCTAAGAAAATTGGAAGTTGTCAAAAATGAAATGGAATGCATAAAGATTGATATCCTAGGCATTGTTGTTGTTATGTGCCGTTGAGTTGGATCTGACTCATAGCAACCCTTCCTTGGGTCTCCAAGGCATTATCACTACTGAAGTAGATTGCCCCATCTTCCTTCTGAGGACTAGGCATTAGTGAGCTGAAATGAACTGGTTTTGGCCATTTTGAATCAGACCACCATGTTGCCACTATGCCAAGAAAGACAATTTGAAGAGGAATGGTGTGGCATTCATCATCACAAAGGATGTTTCAAGACCTATCCTGAAGTACAATGCTGTCAGTGATAGGATAATATCCATACGCCCAAGGAAGACCAGTTAATATGACTACTATTCAAATTTATGCACCAACTACCAAAGCCAAAGATTATTAAATTGAAGATTTTTATCAGTTTCTGCAGTCTGAAATTGACCAAACATGCACTCAGGATGTGTTAAGTATCACTGGTAATTGGAATGCAATATTTGGAAACAAAGAAGAATCACCAGTAGTTGGAAAATTTGGCCTTGGTGACAGAAATGATGCTGGAAATC
>NW_006921718.1:8131797-8137817 GCF_000298275.1 Orycteropus afer afer | reverse complement strand
CTAATATACATGTGAGAGCTGGACAATGAATAAGGAAGACCGAAGAAGAATTGATGCTTTTGAGTTGTGGTGCTGGCAAAGAATGCTGAAAGTACCGTGGACTGCTAAAAGAACTAACAGATCTGTCCTGGAGGAAGTGCAAGCGGAATGCTCCTTGGAAGCGAGAATGCCAGACTTTGTCTCACCTACTTTGGTCATGTTATCAGAAAGGACCATTTCCTGGAGAAGGATGTCATGCTTGGTGAGATGGAGGGTCGACAAAAGAGGGGAAGGCCCTCAACGAGATGGATTGACACAGTGGCTGCGACGATGGGCTCAAGTATGGCAAAAATTATGGAGCTGGCGTGGGACCAGGCGGTGTTTTGTTCTGCCATGCATAGGGTCTCTATGAGTCAGACATGACTCAGTGGCACCTGACAACAACAAGCATACCTTGTAAATTGTCTGGGGTCAAATAGAGGAAAAAAAGAAAAGTGGGGGGAGTTCTTTGTCTAGAGACTGCAATTCTGGGGCCAGTAGTAATACTTTAGAGTAGGATGGTAAGAGAAGTGCACCAAAAAACAGGTGACACCTACCAGAAACCCAGGCATCGAGTGCTTGGGCAAAATAGTCCAAGCCCAGACACCATCACCTAATCAGCAAAGGTTAGCATTAAGACAACCAGGTGAATAAGCAAAGGGAATAAAATTCCAGCTATAGAATAATGAGTCAGAAAAAAAGAGAGGAGAACTAGTAACAAGAGTTCTCTAAATTGTGGTGATTGGAGGCAGGAGGACAAAATTTTTTATTACTGTCTGATCAGGACTAGAACTGAAGTCAGAACTAATGCAGAAGTAGATAAACAGGCAGTCTGCTAATGCAGAAAAGGATGGAGAAGGGCTCCAAGTTACACTCACCGTGAATGAGACTGCTGAGAGTCAGGAAATGTAAAGCAAACATCACCTTGATACTTCACTTACTTCCTCATTTCTAAAGTGAAGGAGTTGGACCTGCGGATATCTGAAGCACCATCTAGTGCTTAAAATTTTCTTTATTTCTATAAAAAATCTCAACACAAAAAGCAGAGTTGGGTAGAATACTAAAGGGAGTCTTCAGTTTCAATAGGCTTGTACTTGCTTCACAAAACTATGATATCTGTTGTTATTGGATGACATCAGTTGGTTCCAACTTACAGTGACCTTATGTATAAACAACAAAACACTGCCCAGCCCTGTGCCATCCTCACAATTGTTGCTATGTTCAAGCTCATTATTGTAGCCACTGTGTCTATGAATCTTGTTGAGGATCTTCCTCTTTTTACTGACCCTCTACTTTACCAAGCATAACATCCTTCTCCAGGGACTGGTCCCCTCTGATAGAATTCCAAAGTACATAAGATTTTCTGTCCTCACTTCTAAGAAGCATTCTGGTTGTACTTCTTCCAAGACAGATTTGTTTGTTCTTCTGGCACATGGTATATTCAATATTCTTCAGCAACACCATAATTCAAAAGCTTCAATTCTTCTTTAGTCTTCTTTATTCAATGTCCAGCTTTCACAAGTGTCTGAGGTGATTGAAAATAACCATGGCTTGGTCTAGGGCACGTTAGTCCTCCAAGTGACTTCTTTGATTTTTAACACTTTCAAGAGGTCTTTTGCAGCAGATTTGCCCAATGCAATACATTGCTTGATTTCTTTATCACTACTTCCGACATTGATTGTGGATCCAAGTAAAATTAAATCCTTGACAACTTCACTATTGCCTGTTTATCATGATGTTTCTTATTACTCTAGTTGTGAAAATTTTTGTTTTCTTTATGTTGAGTTGTAATCCGTATTGAAGGCTGTAGTCCTTGATCTTCATCAGTAAGTGCTTCAAGTCCTCTTTACTTTCAGTGAGCAAGGTTGTGTCATCTGTATATCACAGGTTGTTGATGAGTCTTCCTCCTATCCTTATTGATTCCTAATAGATTTTAAATATTACTGCTAATCTGATGCCTAGTACTACATATTTAAACATAAGTTACTCATCTGAGGAAATATAGTTTCAGTGGAAAGGTGGAAGCTTTTTCAGGTTCTAACCATGTGGCAAAGTGAAGTAAATAACAAAATTAAAAACCAAAAGGTAGATTTAACCAGTTAAACTCAAGCACTTCTAATTGTTTCTGGAATTTTAAAGTTTATTATGGTTTGTTTGCTCTTGCACCATACCCCATTACCTAATATTATGCTATTTGGTGGTGTATTGCACTGGGCAAATCTGCTGCAAAAGACCTCTTTAAAGTGCTGAACAGCAAAGATGTCTCTTTGAAGACGAAGGTGCTCATAACCCAAGCCACCAACTTTGGTCATGTTGTCAGAAGGAACCATTATCTGGAGAAGGTTGTCATGCTTGGTAAAGTGGAGGGTCATCTAAAGAGGGGAAGGTCCTCAACAAGATGGATTGACACAGTGGCTGCAGTAATGGGCTCAGGTATAGTAGGGATTGTGGGGCTGGCACAGGACCTGGCAGTGTTTTGTTCTGTTGTACATGAGGTTGCTATGAGTTGGAGATGACTCAACAGCACATAACGACAACAACAACCCAAGCCATGGTATTTTCAATTGCCTCATATGCATCTGAAAGCTGGACAATGAATAAGGAAGACTGAAGAAGAGTTGATGCTTTTGAGTTGTGGTGTTGATGAAGAATACTGAAAGTACCATGGACTACCTGAAGAACGAACAAATCTGTCCTGGAGAAAGTGCAGCTGGAATGCTCCTTGGAAATGAGAGTGGCCAGACTTCGTCTCACCAACTTTGGTCATGAAAGGACCATTCCCTGGAGAAGGATATCATGCTTGGTAAAGTAGAGGGTCAGCGAAAAAGGGGGAGGCCCTCAATGAAATGGATTGACAATGGCTGCAAAGATGGGCTCAGATATAGCAAGGATTGTGAGGCTGGCACAGGACCGGGCAGTATTTTGTTCTGTTGTACATAGGGTCCTTACGAGTCGGAGCCAACTTGATGGCACCTAACAACAGCATGCTATTTGGTAAAGTCTTGCAACTAGTTACTCTGCTTCCATTCATTGTTCTTCTGTTCTTCTGCTACTATAATTTTAATTTTTCACCAAATATGAGATGTCATCATTTGTGAGCAATAACATTATCTTAAATATCACTAAGGCTGTAACTAAGGAGCTCTGGTGGCATAGTGGATAAGGCATTTGGCTGCTAACCAAAAAGTTGGTGGTCCAAACCCACCAGCAGCTCCATGGAGGAAAGATGAAGCAGTCTGCTTTAGTAAAGATTTACAGCCTTGGAAACCCAATGGGGGTTGCTGTGAGTCTCAATCAACTCAATGGCAGTGAGTTTCATTTTTGGAAACTGTAATTGATAGGTTAGTGGTTTGAACCCACTGAGAGGCTCTGTAAGAGAAAGACCTGAGAATCTGCTTCCATAAAGATTATAGCTAGGAAACCACATAGGGCAGTTCTACTCTGTCACATGGAGTTGCTATGAGATGGAAATAACTCAATAGCACCTAATAATAACAACAAGAAAGAAAAACACAACATCCAATTAAACTATGACATACTGTCAGTTGTAGAAAGCATCTCATTTCAGAGTTGTTAAAATATTTTAAAATTGTGTCTTAAAATCAATTAAATATCTTTATAAAATGAAACCAGATGAGGTTACTTATCTCTAAAAGCCCTAAAGAGTCCTTATAGGGTGACTCTTTGCTATAGAATTTTGGGCCTTCACTATATAGCCCAATCTTACTAGCCTCATCTCCTAACATTTGCCACTTGGCACTCAGTTGCTCAAACTTACAATTTTTCCGTTGAAAAATCACTTGCTCTTTTCCTTCCTTCAACATGTATTGAACACTTGCTGTGTATGTATCATGTGCCTTTCCAGGCATTTCACTGTTTTCTTTGCTTGGAATCTCTACTACTTTCATCCCTGTTATGCTAGTTAAAGTTGTATGTCAACTTAGTTGGGCCTGGTTGAGTGGCTGCGCAGCTGGTGGTAGTTATTCCCCATGATGAGACTGGTAATCAACTCCATGGTAGGATCTACCATAAGTAGCTGAGTAGCTGCTTTGGGTATGTGGTCTGCTTCCCATACATAAGAAGTAGCTTTGGGAATGGTCTCTAGCTTATGGCATGCTTGAACTCTGCGTGTAGCTGTGTCATTGTTCAGCAGCCTGCCATGCTCTGTTGACCTTGGGACTTACAATGGACTTGAATTAATGGCTGCTGTGTGGTTTGGTAACATCGGGACTGTACCTTTTTACTTGTCAACCTTGGGCTTGTCAGTCTCAACAGCCAGAGCTGCCTGAGTGAAGAAAAGCCTCTAGCTCCAGAGGGCCAGGAGCTGGAGGCAGAGCTGGACCCCAAGGTTGAGGGGCTTTCACCCAGCCCCCTAGAGCCTGGCACTTTGAACTTGGACGTAAAGCCTCCAAACTGTAAGAGAATAAACGCCTGTTTGTTCAAGCCATCCCACTTTGTGGTATTTTCTTGTCAGGGCGGCACTAGGTAACCAGACACCTGCCCTGGTAAGTTTTATTCTTCCCTCAAGCTCTAACCTTACTATGTTTTCTTTTGTGAAAAAGTTATGTTATGTGAAATGTTCTCCAATTTCCTCCTGTACATGTAATTAAAAAAAATTTTTTTACACTGTGTTGAAACTGTTGATTTACCAGTTGCTTTCAAGCAGAAGGATAGTAACTTCTTCATTTTTGTAATCAGAGTAGTGATTAAAGACATAGGATTCAGCCTCCTGGCTTCAAAGTTCCTATCCTGAGTAATATGAACTAATACAGGGTCCCCTCACTATCCAAAAGTAGAGAGGTCCTATGAAATGTTTTGTAAGTTGAAATGGCATAATGAAGAAGTTGCCATTCATTTAAACAGGAAAAGTTATGTAAATGTTCCTAGACCCCCCAAAAAACTTACCAAATTATATCAAATGACACATAAAACCTAAAATAACACTAACATATAGTGTCCACAGTTCAAAGTTATGATGGTTTGATGCTAAGACGCTTAGTGCAGTTCTTGGGGAAGTAGCTTGGCGATGCTGCTTTTAGAGCTCCTCTGGGTGCACAGTGCCTCTTTAATGGTTCCTTACAAAACAATGAATCTAGTTTCACTTTTCCTGCTTTTGTTTTGTTTTGTTTTAAATAAAAGTGAAAATCTTGGGATTTCTTTCAAATAGTGAAAACAGGTACTAATGTAGGTCTTTCATAAAAGTGAAGTAGGTAAAACAAACATTCGAAAAGAAGACAGTACCTGTATACCATAGTTGGAAAGACAGACATGAAACACGGCTTACATATAGGGAAAGTAGCAATGGCTAGAGAGCAGAGTGATCATGAAGGGCTTAGATTTACCATTACACAGGCCAGAAGTACTCCTGTGTTCTAGGATGATAGAACCTTGTTGCTAGCTTTGAAAGCAGCGAACATTTGGTGACCATGTTCAGGGTTAAAAAAATCCCATTGTAATACATGTGGGAAAACTTATTGAGCATCCATTATGTCTTCACAATCATGCAGGTACTATTTTCCTAAGTAACTGATGAGAAAAAATGATATTCAAACAGATTAAACGACTTATTCAAAGTCATACAAACAGTAATGAACACAGTCAGAATTTGCTACTTTGTCAATCTGTTTCCCAAGATCATATTCTTCCTATCAGAGCACTTTATAGCATGATACGTTATCATCATTGAGGACTTTCCTAGTCAGTGATTTGTTAAGGTAAGATTGAGTAGTATTCTTCACACACCAATGATTGGTGTGGCTTGTTAGTACCTCTCCCTGTTGTTGTTGTTGTTAAGTGCCATCAAGTCGTTTCCGACTCATAGCAACCCCATGCACAGCAGAACGAAACACTGCCCGATCAGGCACCAGCCCCACAATCCCTGCTATACTTGAGCCCATGATCACAGCCACCGTGTCAATCCATCTCGTTGAAGGCCTCCCCCTCTTTCGTCAACCCTCCATCCTACCAAGCATGACATCCTTCTCCAGGGAATGGTCCCTTCT
>NW_006921718.1:8120866-8129233 GCF_000298275.1 Orycteropus afer afer | reverse complement strand
AGCCTTTTAGCCTAAACGGACTATTCCTAAAGGTGTGCGGCAATGTACCAAACTGTGTTTCTTTGCTATTCATAAGGTTTTCCCTGGCTAATTCTTTGAGAAGTGGATGGCCTCTTCCTTCTTCCTACTCTGTCTCAGTCTATAAGCTGGGCTTACCTCTCCTGGTAAAATGTAAATGAGAAAAATGCCATGGTGTTTGGAAATAACCAGCTGATGATGTAGACCTTCTTGGAATCTCTTTCATATATTTTCTTCTTACATAGTTCCATGGCTTATAGGCTCAATGTTCCATTTTTCATGCTAATCTCAGACCAATAGTCATTTAAACAGTCATAGCCTATTGGCAACTAGCCAATAGGTCAATGAACTCAATTGTTGCATAAACTTTAGTTTCGAGTTTGAAAGAGCTGGAGAAGAACAATAAATATAGCCAATAAGATGATCAAGACATAATAGACTATCAAAGTACTTAATGATAAAGAGTATGGGTACAACGACCTTTGAGAGCAATGTCAGAGTATTAAAATAAACTTCAAGTTTAAGTGGTAAGTAGAGGGAGGTGCTGATTTATAGCTCATAATAAACTATGGATCAAGATGCAATGAGAGGTAATACTGGTTAAAAAAGGCTCCAAAGGGGACTGCACATGAGGGTTATTGCAAACATGGTTTGCAGAAGTCTAGTCATCTGTCAGTATTCACAAAAGATTGGTTCCAGGACCTCTGCTGATACCAGTATTTGCGGATGCTCAAGTCCCTTATATAAAATGGCACCATATTTGCATATAACCTATGCACCTCCCATATACTTTAAATTATGTCTAGATTATTTATAGTACCTAATACAATGTAAGGAACGTTGGTGGTGTAGTGGTTAAGGTGTTTGGTTGTTAACCAGGAGGTTGTTGCTTCAAACCCACCAGTCACTTCACAGAATAAAGATGAGGTGGTCTGCTTCCTTAAGGATTTACAGCCTTGGAATCCCAACGGGGTCACTATGAATCTAAATCCACTGGATGACAATGAGTTTGATTTGGAATACAATGTAAACACTATGTAAATAGCACTTGCTCCCTCTTTGCCTTTGAGGGATTGCTTTGACCACAAGCTCTGGTGGCGTCGTGCCTAAGGCATTTGACTGCTAACCAGAAGGCTGGCAGTTCAAACCCACCACCTGCTCCTTGTAGTGATACTGCCTCGAAAACCCAAGGAGGGGTTGCTATGAGTTGAATCCGACTCCTCGGCAGTGGTTGTGTTGCCCTTCAAGATGTTTTCAATCCCAAGTTGGTTGAACCTGCAGATAGGGAGGGTTGACTGTAATAGAATCTAAAGTAAATGGAAAAAAGGTTTGAAGAGCCATTCTCTTTTGAGTGCACAGAATCTTGGTAACCCAGAATAAAGCCATGGACAGAGACAGATTGATGCTGTGGAAATTTAGGAAATAAAACTCACTGGATAGCATAATATAAATGGCTACCCTCTCATTTGAGAAATGAAAAGTCTTGGTGTTATTTCTTTTGATTTCCACTAATCAGAACTAATAAAATGTTAAGGTCTTCTCGGAACATTATAATATAGAAAATATGTGGAGTATCAGGATTGACAACCTAATCATTATGCATTCATTACATAACCAATGAAAAAAAGTTATAAGTGCATATCAAAATTGTATTTTGTCTAAGTACATGCAACGATAACTAGAGCCTAATAAACAGTTGAAGTTAGTTTTGTTTGTTGTTGTTGTTGTTATGTGCCGTCGAGTCGGACGCGACTCATAGCGACCCCTCCTTGGGTTTCCGAGGCAGTATCACTACGGAAGTAGATTGCCCCATCTTCCTTCCGAGGAGTTGCTGGTGGATTTGAACCGCCAGCCCCCTGGTTAGCAGTCAATTGCCTTTTAGCCACTATGCTACCAGAGCTCCCTAATATGAGCTAGCTGCTATAACAAATAAGCTATAACAAATAAGCCCTAAATCTCAGTGAGTTATCACAGTAAAAATTTTATTTCTCACACTAATCATAGTTCATTGGGATTCAACAAGGTGTGTGCATATGAATGTGTGTAAGTGTTGGAAGTTTACTTCACACAGTCTTTCAGGAACCCAGATCCATCCATCTTGTGTTCCACGCTCTTCTTGAACTTCAGAGTCCTCAATATGTCCTGCATCCAGCCAGCAGAGAGGGAGGAGGAAAAAGATAAAGGACTGTAAAGAGGTTTTAGAGGCCAGACCTAAAAAGCCCCCACCAATTCCATCCACATTCCATGGCATCACTAACTACAAGAAAGCTGGTAGGTATTATCTAACTGTGTGTACAGAATGAAGAGAAAGAACATCAGTATTTTGGTGAGCACTACCATTTTGGGCTAGAAAAGTAGGTAATGAATTCTCATTTAAATGACAAAAAAAGCTGCATTCTATGTAGGATATGAATACAAAATATCAGTATTCCAATGAACATTACTATACCAGAACTTATATTCATAGGGTGATGTCCCCTTGTCAGAAGTCACTTGAGAGGCAGTATAAACATATCTACCCATTCTTGCCACCCTGCCACACCCTCCCCTTTTTTTAAAAAACTTTTTTTGGTATTTTCTCAAGAGCGTGTTTTTATTCTTTTAAATATTCCCAATGGTGGCAAATCTTCACCCTTTGAGGATGAATTTGTAGTTAGAGATTAGGAAAAGTAAGTTAGAGACAAGGCTGTGGAATGAAGAAGATAGTCTACCTGAGTTATAATATGTTGGGTACTATAGGACCACTAGGAGCTCTGGTAGCATAGTACCTAAGGCATGTGACTGCTAACCAGATCTGACTCAACAGCAAGCACATAACAACTACAATAGGACTATTAGGAGCTCTGGTGGCATAGTGCCTAAAGCATTTGACTGCTAACCAGAAGGCTGATGGTTCAAACCCACCAGCCACTCCTCGGAAGGAAGGTTGGGCAATCTATTTCCGTAGTGATACTGCCTTGGCAACCCAAGGAGGGGTCACTATGAGTCGGGTCTGGCTCGATGGCACATAACAACAACAACAACTGCCTCAGAAACCCAAGGAGTCGTCACTATGAATCGGATTCCATTCATTGGCAGTGAGTTTGGTTTGGTTTTGGTTTTATAGTACTGCTGGCATAATGGGTAAGGTACTTGACTGCTAACCAGATGGTCAGCGGTTCAAAAACACCAGCCCCTCTGCAGAAGGAAAATGGGGCTATCTATCATAAAGATTTACAGCCTTGGAAACCGAGGGTTGCTATGAGTCTGTATCTACTCGATGGCAGTGAATTCTAAGTAGAGGATTATTAAGGACCTCTGGTGGTGTAGTAGTTAAGGCATTTGTCTGATAACCAAAAGGTCAGTGGTTCAAAACCACGCAGTCTGCTTCCACGAAGATTTAACAGCCCTGGAAACCCAATGGGTGTTCCTATGAATCAGAATCCACTTGATGGCAGTGAATTTGGAGTTTTTTAATAGGACTATTAAACAATGAGGCTTATTTTCTCATTAGACTTACACAAGGGCAATTCCAAAATAAACATTGTAAGAACATTTTGAGCAATGACTTCATTGTTGAAATAAGGACAATTGTATTTCTTAGCATAGATGGCATACAGATTTTTTTGGGGAGGAATAACTACAATTTGTACCTATAAACCTTTAGGTTTTTGAAACCACATAATAGACCAGGCAATTGAGTAGATATAGTAAAAGGTTGTGTGGCATTGTAATAGGTGGAAATTCCTCCTTCATTAGGTAAGACATGGCTGGGTCTCCCATTCTCAATTTTCTTACACTTGCTTTTTCCAGCTATCCAGGAAAATGCCTGCAAGCACAGAAAAAAATCAACTAAAATAACCTCGCTCTTTGGGGTCCTAATCATTTATTCCCTTTAATTAGTTCAGTATTATAGGAGCATTCCTTCCTTGGGAGTTTTTAATTGCATATGTAACACTTTCCCTTCAAAATCACACAGCATGCAATTTGCTAGGTTACACGATTTGGTAATCCATAGTTAAATCATTTGCTGGCCCAATGCTCAAATCTCTTAATGTTGAATCTTTTTAAGGATCAAATGAAATAATGAATGTAAGAACAATTTGAAAAAGTGAAAAGAAAAAAAATAAAGCTTTACAATGTAAGGTTTGTTTGAAGCAACAGGAAAGGTTTTCAACTCGAAGGGAAAATGCCACTGCACCATGGGGACAAGCAGTTTAACTAAGTGAGGAAAGGTGTGTAAATGATAAAATTTTCTGGACGGTGATCTGGCATCGCATTGCAAAATGGGCATACCCTCTGATTCACAATTAACAATTTCAATTTAGGAATTTGCTTAAGCAAATTATTGGAAAGGTGTTGAAGATTTGGCTAGATTAGAATTCACTGCAGTTTTGTTTTACTACCCCCCCCCCGCCCATGAGTATGTATTTACAAAGAGCATATATTAATAGTAGTATTTCATAGTGTGGATTCTAGAGCCAAATTGCCTAGGTCTGACTCTCCATTTTGCCACTTACTATGTATGATTTTGGGCACATTTCTTACTCTTTCAGTGTTCCCAGGTTTCCCACCTGTAAAATGCAGATAGTGCATACCTAACAAACTCTAGGCTTTTAACCAAAAAGTTAGTGGTTCAAACCCACCATTGCTCCACCGGTGAAAGATAAGGCAGTCTGCTTCCATAAAGATTTGCAGCCTTGGAAGCCCTATAGGGCAGTTCTATTCTGTCCTATAGGGTCACTGAGTGGGAGTTGACTCCATGGCAACAGGTTTTTATAGTACCTATCAATGGGATTATAGTAAAGACTAAATATGGTAATAATTAAGGCAATTAGTAAACCCACACAGAGTAAACACTACACAAATATTTGTTACTCAGTAATTAGGAAAACAATGGAGCTATTTCCACCTTAAAAGCACTAATCACTATTTGAACTTTTCATATGCAAATTACAGAAGAGGGCAAGAAGTGGTTACAGATGTTAACAATTTTAAATTAGGTCAATGGAAAACAATAAAACTTAAAAGACAAACAACTTGTGGTTACTTAGCTTTCTGAATGAGGGTTCCAGACGCTATATTTATATAGAGAACTTTGAGACCCTGGCAAGTCACTTTACAATCTATGCTGCAGATTCCTCAACTGTAAAATGGAGTTAACACAAGGCATTGGAGATATTATAAAGCAATGGCTGTATAGGATTACCCTGTAGATTAATTAAAATTACCCATGTAAAGTGCTCAGTACAGTGACTAGCAATTAGCAAGCACCCTATAAAGGTTAGATATATTATTATCAGTGTTATAGTTGTTATTAATTATAACCCTTTAAAATAAGCTTTAGACAGCAATGGGTCTGAGAAATATTCATTAAGGCTAAAACCCCAAAGGGAGCTCTGGTAGTGTAGTGCCTAAGGCACTTGACTGCTAACCAGAAGGCTGGCGGTTCAAACTTATCAGTCACTCCTCGAAAGGAAGATGGTGCAATCTACTTCCGTAGTGATACTGCCTTGGCAACCCAAGGAGGGGTTGCTATGAGTCGGGTCCAACTCAAGGGCACATAACAACAACAACAACAAAACCCCAAGACAAATGGAACCAACAAGTATAAAGTTCTAAAGAGACAAAAAAGCAAATTATCTGGGCAGGTAGGTCTTGTATAGCAATGGGTGCTGAGATATCAGATAGCAGGGATTCCAGCTCAAGCATAAAAGTTGAGGAGACACTCAATTAGAAGGACTCTAAAAAGAACAACAAAGGAGAACCACCATTTTATCCGTACAATACTCTATATGGTTGGTATTCTTGTCTCCATTTCACAGAGAACAAACAGATTCAGAAGGGAAAAATACCTTGTTCTAATTTGTGCAAATGGGGGCAGAGGAGGGATCCTAGGCCAGGCTTTAAAAAAAGAATTGTGTTCTGTCCTGAGTGGTGCAGATAGTCTATGAACTGGACTGCTCACCAAAATGTTGGCTGTTCGACTCCACCCAGAGGTATCTAGAAATAAAATTCTGGATATCTACTTCTGAAAAGTTAGCCATTGAAAACCTATGGAGGACAGTTCTATTCTGAAACACATAGGATTGCCATGAGTACTAACCAACTCAATGGAAACCCTATGTGTGTGTGTGTGTTTGCAGACATGCATTCTGTGCACCTGCCTTGGTGCTCAACTAGTAGCTCTGGAACAGCTACCATACACAGGTAGGTAAGAAAGACAAGAACCCCATTAGTGAAAATGAGGTACCAACTGGTGGTAATGTCGCCCAAGTATCGAGAGCCTAAGATAAGATCACAAAGTGGGGGTTCCATTATGTTACTGAAATGGCCTAATCCTAGATTAAGTGAGAACCCAGATAGAGGGGATACCAGCTGAAGAGAGCTGAAAGATGGGGCAAGGACGGAGAAAGGAGTCAGACCTGGTTATTCTGGTTTCTTCATATATCTAATATGCAACATTTTTTATAAAGCAACAAGATTGTTCTGGTTACCTAGTACTGCTCTGACAGGAACCTACCACAAATGGGATGGCTGAACAAACAGGAGTTTATTCTTACAATTTGGAGGTTCTAAGTCCAAGTTCAAAGTGCCAGGCTCTAGGAGCTGTGCGAAAGCCCCTCAACCTTGGAGTTCAGCTCTGCCTCCAGCTCCCAGCCCACTGAAGCTGGAGGCTTTTCTTCAGATAGCTGCTGGCTGCTGAGACTGACAAACCCAAGGTTGATAAGTAAAAAGGCACAGTCCTGATGTTACCAAATCACACTGCAGGGCATTAACTTAAGTCCATCGAAAGTCCCAAGGTCAGCAGAGCATGGCAGGCTGCTGAACAATGACTTGATTACATGCAGGGTCCAAGTGTGCCATAAGCTAGACACCATTCCCAAAACTGCTGCTTATATACAGGAAGCAGACCACATACCCAAAGCAGTTGCTCTAATAGATTCCACCATGGAGTTAATTAGCAATCTCACCATGGGGAATAACTACCTTCAGCTGCCCAGCCACTCAACCAACTTCCCAAGTTGACACACAACCTTAACCACCACAGAGATGTTTCTTTTGTGGAACTCAATTTTGAAAAAGGTATCAGACTGAAAAGCAACTTCTACATTTTTCATTTTCGAGAAGACATAAATACTATGCCCCAGAAAGTGTGAATACAGTAGAGAGGCTGTATTAGACACGCTATCACAGAGGAGGGCCCTAATACGTAGGTTCTGCCCATTGCCCTCTTATTTCCACTTTCTATTAGGTCCTCAACTGGGCATTTTGATTTTCAGACATTTTTAACAATTCAGCAAACCCCTCCCATCCAACCCCACTAGTGGCCAATAGAGGGCAGGCTGTCTCTTCTCCATCAACACCATTCTAATGCCATTTTCTTCCATACTATTTTTTTGTTGTTGTTTTGTTCCCACCCCTTTACCCCCCATTTGGAAGACTCTCTCCATCTCTTTCAAGTGAGTATTTTAGAGGTATTTACTAAAACCAAGAGAGAAGGGCCCACAGACATGCTTTGAATTATCTTGTCTCTAATTCTTTCCTCTTCCATTTTTTGAACTCATTCATTCATACATGCATTGTCATAAGTCCTGCCCCCTTCAGTGAGCTGACAATCTAATGGGGTTCAGACCTATTTAGAAAGTCATAACTTTATAAATGTGACAACAGATAAGGGAAGAAACTCAGGAAGGCTTCTCAGAGGAGAAGGCATTTAGCCAAATTCCATGTATGAATCTAACTCTTATATTTGTATATGCCATTTGGAACCCATGTAATTCTTCCCAGTGCACTTTCCCCCAATTTCCTAACTGTCACCACGTTAGGTCCACCTAACTTCCCTCTGTACTCTCAGTTCAGTCACTGAGGATGAGTGAATACTTGTGTTTGAGCCTCAATGTCAGTGCTTTGACTTCTGGCTGCCTCCTGAATTGAAGAGAAAAAATAATTTCATAACTGAGTTCCTAGTTCACACACTGGTTTCAGGTAAGCTGCCAGGCACTTGCAGGTTTCTCATTTGCCACTAGTTACTGGGCTTCAAAAAGTCCTGTCTTTTCTTTTACTTTTATGACTATTAATTCTATAGCAAAGGACCACATGAAACTTGAATATTCTGAGCTAAAACCACCATCTTAGTCTAAAGAATCTCTCCAAATATAACTCAAATTCCTCTTAGAAGTCAATCTTTTCACACCTGTCTACCTTCAGGCGGCTCTACCACTGGAATCCCAGGATTAATAGATACTCCCTGCTGTAGAATTGTACCTTACCCCCCTCCTTGGGTTTCTGAGGCAGTATCACTACGGAAGTAGATTGCCCAACCTTCCTTCTGAGGAGTGGCTGGTGGGTTTGAACCGCCAGCCTTCT
>NW_006921718.1:8118359-8120521 GCF_000298275.1 Orycteropus afer afer | reverse complement strand
AGCATGACATCCTTCTCCAAGGAATGGTCCCTTCTGACAACATGACCAAAATAGGTGAGACGAAGTCTGGCATTCTCGCTTCCAAGGAGCATTTCGGGTGCACTTCCTCCAGGACAGATCTGTTAGTTCTTTTAGCAGTCCATGGTACCTTCAGCACTCTTCGCCAGCACCACAACTCAATTTTGTGCTTTTGAGTTGACAATGATTATTACCCCCTTTTTCCATACCATAGTGGATTTCTCATTTCTACAATTTTGTCCATCACCTGACCTTGGCTTTTCCTGTTAGGTCCTACAGTGTTATCTGTTACATTTTAATAATGTCTTCATACTTGCATTTGAACAGAAACACAGATAACCTCCTCTGCAAGAGGGGAAGGAGCCTTTTAACACAGCACAATGATGACAGTTTTTTGGCAAATCCCATGGCAAAGTGCTAGTGCTTTACTGGGGTACAAGAAACAGTGTTTAACCTGGTTAACAACTGTGTGTTATTTTCTCTTGAGTTTTGCTAAAAGAAAAGCTAAAATATTTTAAATTATTTTACCACTTAATACTTGTAAAGGCTTAGAGTGAGGGCCTTTGGAGGTAATTTGAGTTACAAAATTGCAGAAACTGTGTCTACAATAGGGGTAGAAACTACTCATCCTGAAAGCAATTTAAGAGCCTCTATAAATGGGATGCTTACTCCCCCTTCCTGTTGTCGAATATCATCCCTATGACCCTCTGATAGCGATAAATAATGAGCCTCTCTTCTCCATCCTCAGGACAAACAAACATGATTGAAGAAATGTTTAAGTTCTGATGCTAGTGACTGGGGAATATTCCACTGGTAACTTTGGCTCTTTGCTTTAGGATTAGAGTGGTTAAACGAAAATATTTATTATAAGTATAATTTGTTCCGCAAACAGAGGATTTCAAAGGCATCTTTGTTTCCTTTCTCCTTACACTGCCAGGCTATTAACTTTTGGTTCATTAGTCACCATATTCAGGATCCATTCTGTGCCACTTTCCTGCAGCCAGACAGTCTTGGATCAGAGGGCCGGCCATTCCCACCTCATTTTGCCATAGGACCTGATTTTCCTTTTTTCCCTTCATAGATCCAAGTCACTTTTGTCAATTCACTAATTTTATTGACCCTGGCAGACATCCTGTGAATGGGAGGTCACTACAGAGGCAATCACTGCTTCATACATTTTAGAACCTTTCTGACAGCTAATGGAAGAGAAACAATCTTCACACGATGCATTTTTAATCATTTCAGTTTTTTTCTTTACCTGGTTTATCACTAAGGATATTTATTACACATCTTCTTTATTAACATATTCACAATACATGAAAAAAAAAATCACTTTAGTCCTAGAGCCTGGGAAAGAATACGGTAATGTCAGATGACATTAATGATGAATGAGATATACAGATCTAGTGTCATGTCAAGACTTGTAATAATCCAGTATTCGGCCTTACTCAAGGTAGAAAAATTCAGCTGTTACTTTCTAGTCACCCCCCTCCCATAATATAGCACCTCCATACAGACAGCAGAGAGAAAAATCATGCAACAAAGCAGGATGTGGACAATTAAAATTCTACTAAAGCTACAGCGGCATCCAACAGCCTCGCACCCCCCGCGAATATTTACCTAGGCCTTTTAAAGCACTTAATTAATTGTCCAGCAGCTTCGCTGGAGACGTCTCGAGCTTCTCGAGACTCCATTACATAATATCTTTTACAAAGTCTATTCCCAGCTCGAGTGGAAGATGGATTCTCATCCAGTTTGCGGAGATTCCTTGCAGTTCTTTCCCTTCCCCAGGGTTCGATCCGGCGGGCGCCCCAGCCAAAGCTGCAGCAAGTCGTTCGGCCCGAAGATTCGGGGGTCTCTGTCACTCTCCCAACTCACAACTGCCCTTGGAGGGGCAGCCGCCTCGCCCTCGGGGCTCCCAGTTCAGCGGCGGTGGCCGCGGCTCCGGCGGGCGCTCGGGACGCAGCGACTCTTGCTGCTTGCTGGGTCCACCCTGAGCTAGGAGCTCCGGGCTGCAGCCCGCTCAGCGTTCAGGGGCCGACGAGGCGCGCGGCGGCCGGGCTGCAGGACCGGCCTCGGTGCGCCGGTCTCGGGAAAGAGGAGGAAGAGGAGGAGGAGGTGGAGGCGGATTCCGGGGTTTTAGC
>NW_006921718.1:8091851-8117664 GCF_000298275.1 Orycteropus afer afer | reverse complement strand
GCGAGGAGGAGGCGGCGGCGCAGGAGGATGTACTTGGTGGCGGGGGGCAGGGGGCTGGCCGGCTGCGGGCACCTCCTGGTCTCGCTGCTGGGGCTGCTGCTGCTGCTGGCGCGCTCCGGCACCCGGGCGCTGGTCTGCCTGCCCTGCGACGAATCCAAGTGCGAGGAACCCAGGAGCTGCCCTGGAAGCATCGTGCAGGGCGTCTGCGGCTGCTGCTACATGTGCGCCCGCCAGAGGAACGAGAGCTGCGGCGGCGCCTACGGGCTTCACGGAGCCTGCGACCGGGGGCTGCGCTGTGTCATCCGCCCCCCGCTCAATGGCGACTCCATCACTGAATACGAAGTGGGCGTCTGCGAAGGTACGGCCGCCCGCCGCGGGCCCCCTCCCACCTGGCCCGCGCCGCCCCCTCGGCGCTAGCTGCGCAGAACAAAGTTTGGCCGAGACTTTACAGAGGAGAGAGGGCTCCGCGGGAGGAGGGGCGGCCGCCGCCCCCGGGAGAGCGCCCTCCGCGTGTTCCTTCCCGCTCACTACTCCCCTCAACTCTTGGCCCGCCGCGGGTTGGATTTTGTGGGTGGGAGAGGGCGAATTTGGGGTCTTCCCTGACCCGGCAAACACATGCACACATGGGGCCATTCCGGCTGTAGCTGGATGGCCTGGTCTTGTGGCCCAGGGTGGGAATGCGGGGGTGGGGGGCACTGCGGAACTGCCTGCGGGCCCTTGGGGGCGTCCGGCTGCGGCCCCCCTTCCCGCACTAGCGCAGTGTGGAATGGTCCACGAAAGTCCATTTTGTGTATTGACGAAGGAGCTGTGTCTCCAGCGCACCATCCCAGTGTGACTCTTTCATTATTTTTCCCTGCGCTCTTCCTTTACCGTTTTTCTCCTCCTCCGCATATAAATCAGTTTCAGCTCCGGAATATGTCAGCCCAGGGGAAGTTACATACGGTGGTTACTCATTTATTTGCCTATTGAAAACGCTCAAAGGATTTCTGTCCTGAAAGGAAAAAGGGGGGGGGGGATGAGGGTTGGAAGAATTGCACCTGGGAGGGAAAAGTTGTTTCTGTTAGTGGATGCTTTTTAAGGTCAGACATTCGCGTTTCCAGTCGTGTTGCAGGTTCCTTCTTTTTGCATGTTTGACAGCGATGATTGTTCTGCTGGTTTCTCCACTATGCATTGTGTGCATCGCGGTGTTGACTAAGGGAGGGAGAAGGAGATTAGATTAGTGTTGCCTCCCTCGTTGCGAGAGCGTCTGTTGGTGGATCTTGGCCTTCAGTCCTGCCTTCCTCGGCCTTCGGGGTGCCTGGTCTGATTGGCGTTTAGAGAGGGGCTGTGAGATTTTTTTCTTCTTTTTAACATCTGGCTAAGGGGTAGGACTCAGTGAGCAGAAGAAAAAGTGGAATCCCAGCTTTGGCTGACGGCCGTGATGCTTTTCCGGGGCATTCTGGTGAATGAGCAGAAGACAGCATTGTTATTTATGGGGAGCGGCGCCCTCTGCCCCGAGTTCCTTCCTTGCTACTCTAGCAAGCACCTAGGAGACCAGTGAGAGGTTTATTCTGAAGCATTTTTGTATGTGTGTGTGCTGCTTTTGTGAATATGTGAATATGTGACAAAGAAAATGTCATTATTTATTGTACTGGGATAATGGAAAAGGGGATGGCAACCTTTTTTTATCTCTTAAAAGGTTTAAATTTTGTGATTCTATTTAAATATGTACACACATTTATTTACACCTGCAGTTCTTGGAGTTTCGACAGTTCTGTAAAATCCAGGAGGGCTTTCTGGTTTGGAAGCTAGTGGGCAGTAATGAGTGAAGGAACCTGTTCTCAGATGGAAGGGACATGCACTGATGCATCCTTAAGACATTAGGTTCAGAAAGAGTTCATTTGCCTGAAGTGCAAAAGCCTCTCACCTGGTGTTAAGTCTCATAACATGTCTTTATTTCTCATATCCAGAAAATTTCCTGTCATCTTAGCTTCTGGTAACAGTATTATAAGCTTGATTTTGGGAATTCTGATTGACCTAGGCTAAAGGAATGGACTTGGAATTTTGCCACTTTGAGTGTATTAACATATTTAACCCAGCCTCCCCATAAATCGAAAAAAGAACAAGTAACAAGGAAAAAACGGTTAAATGCAATAGAAACTACTCTGACAAGGACTTCTAGAGGTTCTGATTCTAACCCTTGTTTTGTTTCTTCTTAACACGTCTGGTGAAGGAAATGGGGGAGCTAAGGGAACATTTACAGTAATCAAGTGTTTTGGCAGCATTTTCCTGGGTCACAGTATGGAGTTATTTTGGCAGTTGTCGGTGAGCCTTTCATTCCTCTGAAATGATGCTATCCCTCATAGCTTCTTTTCTTCTGGTAACACCCCATGCACTTGGTGTTAGCCTTGAAAATGCTTGGAAGGCATGCTGACATGATTATATCTCAATTAGTGTTCTCTGGCAACACTTTTCATTTAGCAGGACTGTTTTCAGCTACCAAAAGTCAGGGCATTTGTTTCGGATTCTAAAAGCAGGACTCAAGTTGTATCCTAAATTAATGAAACTGAAGATAGAAAGAGTGTTGTTACCTGGCATGTATGATAGGATGGCTGGATTTAGACAGATACTTTTAGCCATGTGTCTAAAATTTCAAATATTTTCACTTTGCTACAAGGTTTATGGGAAAAAAAAATAAGCTGAGTAGCTTTTCTTCTTTACTTTTTCTTTTTAAGAATCAGAGAATCTTTATATGTCACTAACTATCTAGAAGGTGCTGACTTTCTCTTGTTTTTCTGTTACTTTATGTAACAATGGCTTGGCAGGGCCTTAGAGCCTCTAACTTTCAGAGGGGGAGGAGAGAATCCCTATCAACATCAGAGAGAGGCTGATTCCTATGAGGCTGAAGTAAGAAAAGCCTCCTCTCTCCAACCTTTTTACCAGTTCTGACACTAGCTGTCCCTTCCATGGAGCTCTCTACTTCTCTGCTGTGTTCGATAATTTCTTGCAGTGGCCACACAGTACTCACAGACAATACTTATGATTATACAGTTTAATTGGGAAATAACAGGTTACAATTCAGGATTAAGATCACTCAGGATACAGTTCTTTGCTTAGGACAGCCTCTTGGCCACTGTGGCGGTAGGCAGGCCTCTATATGGCCCTCAGCCTCTCTGCCTGGCCTCTGCTGGCAAGTGTTGCAGAGCTCTTCATCTCCTCCAATAAGTGTCTGGGAAGTTTACTCAGCCAGAAAGTCCCTGCTCAAAGGCACTCAGTTTTGTTATCTCCATGGGTCAGCAAACCTAGCTCTGCCCAGAGGCGCTCTACTCTGTCAGTAGGCCTCCTGCTCACAGTAGCTCAGCTCTCATTCTGAGCTGGGAAGCCCATTCTGATGTTGCCTGCTGGTCACCTGGTTCAGCTGCTGCCAGTTCTTCACTGCTCTCACATCTCCAGTGTTACAGTTCTCTGTCTCCTGGGTTTAGGAGGTTCTCAGCACAGGAACTCCAGGTCCAAAGGATATGCTCTGTTCCCATATCTTCTTTGCGGTAGTGAAGTTCCCCCTGTCTGGTTCTGGAATGACTCATTTTAAGCCTAGTGGCTTAAAAGCCAAAACAGATTAATTCTCTTGTTAGGGTTCTATACATCTTAATTGCATGGTACCACCCCCCACAAAGATGCCATGGGCATTATTTGCATTATTAGCAAGCTATTTAATACCTTTCATGGACCACTAACACCACATTTGCATAATTCCACCTAATCTTTTTTTGGGGAGTTAAAAGACTGTGGTAAGAAAGGCCACATAAAAGCCATCCATCCATTGAAATTTCTCAATGGCTAGTGTCTCCCTCCTTTCCCGTTTTTTTCAGAAAGTCTCATGCTGAAGCATGAGTATCATAACTAACATGAAGAAGAATTGACACAGTTTATTCATGTAAAAAGGAGCCCTGGTTGTGGTGCATGGTTAAAGTACTTGGCTGCTAACTATAACGTCAGCAGTTTGAAGCCACCAGCTGCTCTTCAGGAAAAAGATTACAGCCTTAGAAACCCAAAGGGCAGTTCTACTCTGCCCTATAGGGTCACTGTGCGTTTGAATCAACTCAATGCCAGTTTTTTTTCCCAAACGTGAAGTCTCTTATGCTGCAATTTTTGCACTAAAATGACCCCTACTGGTTGTATCTATTAATGAAAACTCTTTTGTAAACTTATTTAATTGGCTATGTTGAAAAAATATATTGTATAGTATGGAAATATTATCATGATTAATCTACATGCTTTCAATGATGTAATTTAAATATAAATTACATTGCTGTATTTGCCAACTTGCAGTAGTTTTATTTGTGTTATTCCTCATACTGGCTTTGTGAAAAAGAAAATAATGTTTTAACTGCAGTTAACAAAGTGAGTTGCATAAATCAGGGACAGAAATCGACTCTTCCAACGTATGTCTCATTGCTTTAGGTTTTTAAAGTCTGTTGGCACATAGTGGGCTCTCAGTAAATATGTGTGGAATAAATGGGTGAAAACTCCTTTCTGTTCATAGAAAGCATTGAAGAAAAAAAATATATACTGAAAACGTAAACAGTGTGATGAATTGTAAGTCTTAGGAACCAAGTGAGATGTACATTTGTGTTTCTTTACAGGATAGCTTAGATTTTTAAATAGATCCTAATTTAATTATCCTGCCTTCTTTTCTCCTTCCTTTCCTCCTTCCTTCTTCTTTTCCTTTCTTCTTCCCTTTGGGTAGGAGTTCTAGTGGCATAGTGCATAAGGCATTTGACTGCTAACCAGAAGGCTAGCAGTTCAAACCCACCTACTGCTCCTCAGAAGGAAGACTGGGCAATCTACTTCTGTAGTGATATCCCCTTGGAAACCAAGGAGGGGTTACTATGAGTCGGATCCAACTCGACAGCAGTGAGTGTGGATTTTTTTTTTTGGTCCCTTAGTGTGTGTTTAAAAAAGCGAGTGTGGAGCCAAGTACCTACGATATTCTTTGCTCTCTCAATCTAAAAATCATACTTTGTCCTCTAGAAAGCACAGGTCCCTTTCCTGTTTCCACTCATCTGCTAAGTCTTACTGTTGCCCTTGATAATAATGTCCTAACTGGACTGTTGTTTGCCCATGCTGCCTACATCCAGGGAAATAGCCTAGAAGCTAGAGAAACGAGTTTGGATTCTGAACTCCTGAGTAAGACGACTGGATGGGAAACTTCTTTGGGAGATCACAGATAAAAGGTTTTAAAGTACTACTGAAGTGAGATTTTCTAGAAGGAATGTTTCTTGGGACAGCTGAGAATGATGTTTTGAGATAAGGGGGTGAGGCTCATGCTTTTCTGTGTGGAATAGTCTGTTTGCTTCTTTAAGGGGTGTGGTAAGGTAGGGGGTGCATGCCATGCCAGCCTTCTCTCTCTGAGTAATAAAATAGCAGATGATGGCTGGAGTTTGGCAGCTTAGGAGATAGAGTGATTTGGAACTGAGTAGATACTATTGAGTTGCTCTGCTCTGAGAAGTTTGTTGCCTTACTTCTGTCCAGACAGTTGCAGATAAGCACCAACTTTTCCTCAGGGGATATTTACTCAATGGCTTCATCTTTACCTAACTTAACTTTCCATGATTTTCACCACTGCAATCTAAAAACTGCCACTTTCAGAACACAAGCTTTCTTTTATTTTCCCCAGGTATTTTAACTTTTTCTTCCACCTGCTTTTCATGGGGTGGTGAGTAGGACAACTATTTGTAGGTGGGTCCTTATAGCAATAAGAGTCCCTGGGTGGAGCAAATTGTTAACACTCTCAGCTGCTAACTCAAAGGTTGGAGATTCTAGTCCACCTGTTGTTGTTGTTATGTGCCTTGGAGTTGGACTGGACTCATAGCGACCCCTCCTTGGGTTTCTGAGGCAGTATCACTACGGAAGTAGATTGCCCAACCTTACTTTCGAGTGGTGGGTTTGAACTGCCAGCCTTCTGGTTAGCAGTCAAGTGCCTTAGGCACTATGCTACCAGAGCTCCTAGTCCACCTAGAAAACCAAAAAAAAAAAAAAACCAAATTCACTGCCGTCGAGTGGATCTGACTCATAGTGAACCCCTACTTGGGTTTCTGAGGTGGTATCACTACAGAAGTAGATTGCCCAGTCTTCCTTCTGAGGAGTGGCTGGTGGGTTTGAACCGCCAGCCTTCTGGTTAGAAGTCAGATGCCTTAGGCACTATGCCACCACCTAGAGGTGCCTTGAAAGAAAGGTCTGGCCATCGACTTCTGAAAAATCAGCCATTGAAAACCCTATGGGGCACTGTTCTACTCTGACACACATGGGCTTTGCATGGATCAGAATTGACTTGAGAGCAGTTGGTTACTGGTTACTTGCAGCCAATAACAGAGTTGTTAGATATTTTTCCCCTAAAATGGTTGCCATTAGAAGATTATATTCTCTCCCCCACCCCCATCACTACAAGACAGTCAGTGGAGATGATGGCTTTTAGAAAGGAAATGTGGGAGGATCTGATGTGAGACTCTAGGTAGGAGATTACAGGAGATGAAAAATCTGAAAAATTAACTGCCATGAGTCAGTTTCAACTCATAGGGACCCCCTTTGGGTATCCGAGGCTGTAAATCTTTATGGAAATAGATTGCCCCATCTTCCTCCCATGGAACAACTGGTGGGTTTGAAGCACCAACCTTCTGGTTAGCGGTCACATGCTTAAGGCACTGCAGCATCAGAGCTCATTTACAAGAGGCTAGATAGTGCAAAAAACATTGAGTTGTGCACAGCCATGTGGAACTACCCTCCTCATCCTGTAATGGGACTTGGAGTTAAAAGTGCATGCATTTTATTTTTACTAATCAAACAGAGGAAAGGAAAGGGAAAGTTAATACTCCTCTACTGGAGTTAGAGAAATTAAAACTTCCAGGGCTCTTGCCTTTCTTTTTTGAGTAATGTATTTCATTTTTCATGAAAGAAGCAAGTAGAGGGCTTATAAAGTTATGTTAATATAAGATAGGAGAAGAGAAACCAATATAAGTAAACAAGGAAATAATTAGTCCCTCCTGAAAGTAAATATTGACAAAACATAGGGAGACTATTTACTGCACATATACAAATGACAGGACTTGGTGACCTTCAGTGTTGACTGTCAAGCTTACAGAATTCTCACTGTTTTTGAGGAGTCTAGCCTCATAATACATTTGGTATGAGGTAAATGAATTGCATATTATCAGAAAGGCAAAAATAGCAAGTCTAGAAATACTTGTATCCATTAATACATGTTAACCAGTGACTAGGAGAATTTATAAACAATATGTTGACAGTACAGTTGTGAGCAGTCAATTTATGAGGAAAACTGTAACAGTCCTTAGGTTGTGGGCATTATGTCCAGCTGTAGGTGGTATTTTGTGACTTGGGACAGGTTTTTGTGTTTTGTGTGGCTTGATTAAGATGTGAGAATGTGGATGGATGAATGAACGGCTTGGAAATGCAGGGTCCAGGCATTATAAAGCTTGGGAAAGCTGATAAAACATGACCCCTAAAATTATAATAGTGTGGGAAGAGTGAAGAATGATGAATGAGAGAAGGGAAAAATACCGAATTCATCTTAGGGCAATGTTATCATCCTTTGAAGAGTAATCCAAAACACATTCCAGACATTAATTGTGAAATTCCTAAAAAATGTGGGTGTGTTTAATGTTTCTCAGATTACGACATCAACATGAGAGATGACAGTGCTGCCTTAGTGTGTAAATACGCTAGAATAGGAGGTGATAAAATGAATTCAGGGTAAATATGTTTGGTGAAGCAGGTTCCTGTAACACTGTGTTCCTTATGGCACATTGGTTTCTGGATTTTGGAGATAGTAGATCTCATTTAATTAATTGAGGAAAAAACAGTAGATTAGCCAAGCATGCGTGAAAAATAAGCTAAAAGCCTTCCTTCTCAGGGGTTGTATTTTCCAAAGCTGCGTTTTCAAAGACCTGACTTGTCTTTGCATAGATATCAATCACTCACTCATTGATCTTCAGTCTGCACAAGGCCTTCTGCTGGGGCTCAGGGGCAGTTGGGGAACTTGGGGACCCCTTTCACATGTGTTCCTTATACTTTTTGTGTGCTTTAAATCATGATAGGGAGATAAGACAGACTATAAAAGATCTACATAGTAATTATAAGTTCAAGCTGAATAAAGGTGATTTTCTAAGTCTGTATATGATTAGTTGGTGAATGAGATGTAGATAAAATTTTTTCTATGAATCAGAGAACCTGAGATGATTTATTCAGGCTCTGATGGCAAAGCCTAATAAGGGAATTAGAATTTGAAGTATGTCTGAAACTATGAGTAGGATCTCATTCTTTTTGGTAGGGGAGGGCATCCAACCTGTTCTTCTTAGAACCTGTGCAAATGCATATCATGATGTTCCCAAGACCTAAGAATGAGGTTGCATTCTTAATGCTTTACTAGCTATGCTTCAAAATGGCAAGTTGCCTTTTGATAGTGATTTTGTCTTTGTTCTAGCTTGTTCTACTAGACTGATGGGTATAGGCAGTGGACTGAAAGGTGTCCCAAAAAAGCGACTTTCCCCTGCTCGACCTCTGGGACTTGCCCTGGCCAGTTAGCTAACACATTGAAAAGTTTTGTGCTTAGGCAAGACCTCCTTAGTCTTAGGGACAGAGGAGTAGTTCAATATACCTAAATTTCAGAATTCCTTCAAGGTAAACATTGAACTATAAACATTCATTTTGGGCCCATATTAAAAAAAAAAAAAAAAAATCAGAAAAAGCTCCCATTTGCTTGTTAGTTGCAAAATGAATAGGTCTCAATTTCTTACCTCTCTCTATTCCCAGTTAATTCTCCACGTGAAATACTTATGTACTGTTTGAAGAGTTTAATAGCTGGGAACTTGGTTTCTGGGGTCAAATCTTTATTCAGCTTCTGTGAGTCTCAGTTTTCTCTTGAGTATAGTGGGGTTAATAGTAGGGTTGCTATAATATATATTTGGTGAAGCAAACATGTATATAATGTAATACAATGAGTGAATTCATGTGAACACTTAGAAAAGTGACTGGCATGTGGTAAATATTTAGTAACAACAAAGCTACTAACTCATGTAAGTGATAGGAGTTTATTCCCTTCTTCTTCTTAATCTTCATCTACCTGAGTAATTGATCATCAATAATTAAGGAATTTAAAAACCAAACCCACTGCCATTGAGTTGATTCTGACTGATAGCCACCCCCATTGGGTGGTAAATCTTTATGGAATTAGATTGCTCAGTCTTGCTTTCACGGAGCTCTGGTGGCATAGTGCCTAAGGCATTTGACTGCTAACTGGAAGGCTGGTGGTTCAGACCCACCAGCCATTCCACAGAAGGAAGACTAGGCAATCTACTTCCATAAAGATTTACTGCCTTGGAAACCCAAAGGGGGTCACTGTGAGTTGGAATCGACTTGATGTCAATGAGTGTTTTTTTTGGGGGGGCGATTAAGGAATTTGGGCTCTTAGAAAACGAGTGAATTGTTAATTGAGTGCAACCCAGGTCTTGAACCGGTTCAAAATGGTTCAGTTATAGCTGATGGAAACAATGGCAGCCTAAGTGTTGAATAGTAACCAAATGTCTTGAGAGCAAATTTTGACTGGAGACGGAAACAGGTAGTGGTGCCCCACGTGTGTGTGGTTGGCACACGTTTAAAGTGATGTAGTTGGCTGTTGTCTTTGAGTAGGGCATGACTGCCTGTTTGCAGGGCAGGTCAGAATACCATCCCCCCCCCCCACACACACACACACGAGATTTGATTTCTTGGCAACACTTACACTGCCTTGTTTCCTTTAGCCTTGACTGAACCTTTCAAACCAGGTCAAAACCCAGGTTCAGATCCCTCCCTTTCTTTCTCAGCACCACATATGTATGAGAGTAAACAAACAAACAAACAAAAAGTTACATAAGGCCACTGAGGTTAATCATCACCCCTCCTCCTAATGCCCATTTGTCGTACCTTGTGTAAATAATTTCTACAAAATTTGTGTATTTTGGGTAAAATAAATAAGAAATCTGTAATTTATTGCATTGTCTTAGGAGTTCTACATTTAACTATGTATCTTGGGCTAATACCTCACTTGGGGATAATATACTTTTTCCATCACATCATATTTTAGAAGAAGATTTTCCTTCTAGCTCTTGGAATGGTCACTACTGGGCCTAGTCCTAGCTGGCTTGAGGTAAGGAAATAGCTTCAACAACTCACCTCCATGGGTAGCTTCTAAAAACAAGGCAAAACCAATCTACTTCTCCACCCTCTTTTTCGCCCTACCTATTTCCCTGCCATCTTTTCACCTACTACATCAGCTCTGGGCTTGGTCTCTGCTATATGGCAATGATACCACTCAGCCTCTCTGAGACTCAATTCCCTCTCTGTAAAAAGGGATAGAGTTCAGGTAGCGTAGTCCCTAAGGCATTTGAGTGCTAACCAGAGGGCTGGCAGTTCAAACCCACCAGCCACCCCTCAGAAGGAAGATGAGGCAATTTCCTTCTATAGTGATACTGCCTCGGAAACCCAAGGAGGGGTCGCTGTGTATTGGATCTCACTGGACAGCAGTGAGTTTGGTTTGGTTTTAGGTTTAGGTGTGCTGTGAATGAGATAAAACTATGCCTTTGAAATTTTAATGTGTGTGCAAATCACCTGGGGTTCTTGTTAAAGTGCACATTCTGATTCAGTAGGTCTGGATCATCCTGAGATCCTGCATTTCAAACCATCATTTGGGTGATGTGGATGCTATTGGTCCTTGGACCACACTTTAAGTAATAAAAAGGAAGTATGACTGAATCAGGTAACACAGAGTGTGGCATGTATGGAGACTGGATAAATGTTAGCTCCAGGGGAAGAAAAACAAACAAACTTATTGCTGTCAAGTCGATTAGACTCATAACAACCCCTCCTTGGGTTTCCAAGGCGGTATCTCTGTGGAAGTAGATTGCCCAACCTTCCTTCTGAGGAGTGGTTGGTGGGTTTGAACCACAAGCCTTCTGGTTAGCAGTCACATGCCTTAGGCACTACTCCACCAGAGCTCCCAAATGTTAGCTGCTGTTATAATAATTTTTCAACCAAAATAAGTAAAGTCCTTGCTTTCACAGAGGTCATGGTTTAATGGTAAATAATGAAAACTGAGATAAGCCATTCTAGCCCAAGACAGTTAACTTTCAGTATTATTAAGATCTGAGAGATGGAAGCGCTGAGGATCTCAGGAACCCCCAAGAGGAGCAGTAACTCGAACTCTGACTCCATCTATCCCGCTGCCGTCAAGGCTATTCCAACTCATCGCAACCCCATACAACAGCATAAAACTACCCCATAGGGTTTCTGAGGCTCTGGTGCAGTGTCTGAGGCATTTAACTGCTAACCATAAGGTGGACACTTCAAACCCACCAGCCACTCTTTGGAAGGAAGATGGAGCAATCTGTTTCTGTAAAGATTTACTGCCTCGGAAACCCAAAGGGGGTTGCTGTGAGTCGGAACTGACTTGATGGCAGTGAGTTTGGTTTTTTGTTTTGGTTAATCTTCCTGCAGAGCAGCTCGTGGGTTCAAACCACTGACCTTTTGGTTAGCAGCTGAGTGCTTTTAACCACTTGAGCCAACAGTGCTCTTGAACTCCGACTACCAGGATGGATTTACTGGGTAGTGCAGCAGTAAGCAGACCTGAAGGTCTCCTCTCCTTCCTCTTTTCTGCTCCTCTTGTGTAAAATGTTTTAGAAGAATGAATATAGGCCTTTGGCCTAGACAAACCTACATTCACATCTCAGCTCTGTTATTTTTTAATTGTGAGATCATCTTGCTTAGTTTTTTCTGACCTCAGTTTCCTCATCTGTGAAACTGGACTATTAATAACATTATATCAAGTAAATAAGGAGCCCTGGTGGTGCAGTGGTTAGGCATTAGGCTGCTAATCTAAAAGTCGGCAGTTTGAACCACCAGCTCCTCCATGGGAGAAAGCTGTGGCAGTCTACTTTTCTAAGACTATAGTTTTGGAAACTCTGTGGGCCAGTTCTACTTTTTCCTGTAGGGTCACTGGGAACTGGTGTTGACTGGATGATAGGATTTGGGTTTGGTATCAAGTAAATATTAATAGCTTTTTGTCAAGTAAAATAACAAAACAACAACATATGTATATATGGATATACATGTTGTATATATAAGTACGTAATTATTGTGTGTGTGTGTGTGATGCTTAGTACGATTCTTGCTACAAAAGAAATTTTAAGAAAGATAATATTCTAATTTCTTTCCTAGTGTCCTCACTGTCTCATTTTCTTATTTGTTATCTTTCTTTACATACATATATACTTCGTGTATACAATCAAACTTCCTGTGCACTTAGCCAGGCTAATAGAGGACTAAGAGAAGTTTGATTTCAGATGTATGTCAGAGTAGAAAGAAAGGCTGTGAAGTACTGAGAACAAGGAGCGGCCAAGTCCAAGTCTTGGACTCTGGACCAAGAAAACACTCGCTTTGATCCAGGCTGACTGTAATCATCAGCCCTTCTGGAGTTTCAGCAGAATGTGAACATTTGCTTGATTTTGTGGTTTGAATCCTCACTTCCTGAGAGCTATTTCAAATCAGTAATTTTTAAGAGGTGACATATTTTAATATTGGTGGCATGTAGTGTAATGAAAGTGAATTAAATTTTGTTTTGTTGTTATAATTGCTTTGTGTGCTTCTACACATCACCTGAGACATTGGAGACGCTAGGAGAGTCTACTCTTTTGAAATTTTATTTAAGTCCATAGCAACCAGCTACTGTGGCTATGGCAAGAGAAAAAAAAAAAAAAAGATAAAAGATGTAGGACCCAAGGGAAAGTTGGGGTCACTGAGCTATGGAAAGAAGCAGGCCTGGCTAGATTGAAAAATCAGGAGGGCTTGGATTCCCAAATCAGTGAGCAGGAGATGGTTGTGAGGACTGGAGTTCGCCTACATTGTTTTATGTAATCCCATGTGTCTTTCATGTGGACTAATGCTACAAGTTTATGGAGGATTTTCTTTGTGATTACTCTAGATAATTTTTGTAGTAAGGCAGAATACCTAGCATTAAAATATCTGACATTCATGTCTCTTTAGTGTACCTAGTGTAGTTGTGGTTCCATTTTACGCAGAACAGCATATTCTCAACTGTGTCTCTTTCTTCATGCCTGGATATAAGTATCATTTTTGTCTTGTAAATACTGGTTGAGGACTCAAAAGGTGAACGCTTTGGGTTGGCTATTGTAGAACAAGGAAAAAGGATTTGATAATACAATCCTTGGCCTCAGTAGTTTACAACTTCTTTTTCTTCTTGACAGCCAATCCTCATTATCACACAGCAGA
Organism: Orycteropus afer afer; assembly: GCF_000298275.1. NCBI lineage: Eukaryota > Metazoa > Chordata > Mammalia > Tubulidentata > Orycteropodidae > Orycteropus > Orycteropus afer. The sequence goes on along the minus strand of NW_006921718.1, from coordinate 8,104,350 downwards.
AATTGAATTTCTTTCCAGAAACTCTTTTAATACCTACTATTGTAGTGCCCCTGTCCTTTATCAAGAGTGCTGGTATTCAGACTTAAAACCTACAAACAAACCTATAAGCAAAGTGAAAAAGAAAAAAAAAAACCCTTCAAAAATATTTTGAGAGTTTCTTTTAAATATATATGTTAGTCAAATCGAAAAATAGCACCCTACCTTGAAATATCCTGGGAACATTTATCTTATGAACATATAAGAAAGAAAATTAAGTGTCAGTTATGTTTAAGGGTGTTGTCATTTTACATTTTAAGTTTTTGAGAAGAGAATGAAGAGTCTACTCTTGAAATTTTAGCTAAGTCCATAGCAACCAGCTACTATGGCTATGGCAAAGGAAAAAGAAAAACAAAAAAGATATAGGCTGTAACTAGAGACTGTGCCTGTCTTATTTAGCATTTCAAAACAAAAACCATAAACAAACATCTCAGATTCAAAACAGAAAGGAATTTCTGGCAGGGCTGTTGAAACCTGAGCCTGTAGAATCCAGTCTAGTAGAGGTAACTTATTTAGCTTCTTATACAAAGGCCACAAGCATAATGTTTCACATCTGTGATAAATGCAAGGCATCTCAGTATTGTAGTTATGATACACCTCTTTTAAAGACTCTGAACAATCTGCCAAAATAAGGCAAACCTACCTTGAAAAAGTTTGATGTGAATTAGACTTTAATTACAAGAATTGGGCCATCTACTTCTGTAGCGATACTGCCTCAGAAACCCAAGGAAGGGTCGCTATGAGTTGGTCCTACTCCACGGCACATGACAACAACAACAAAGAATTAGTTGAACCATTTAAATCCTTATAATGGGTGAGGAATCTTTTTTACAGGATGTATGAGCTCCATCCCATCAGAATATGTGTTTATAATTCTACAGAGGAAGAACATTCCATTATCTTGTCAAATGCTGAACTTGAAAACCTTCACATTGCTTTCCTCACTTTCCATCATTGGAAGCTTTTTTTTTTTTTTTTAAATAGGTATAGGTATTTACATTCTGAGTGAGGAAATGGGGACGAGTTTTAGATGCTTTTATCTCTGAAAGCCAAAATAGAAGAGTTTTTAAATGGAAAAAAAAATGGATTTGCTCTATGCTTTCTAGACCCATTCGTTGTTACATTTCAGGCAAATTTTAGGAAATTTTATTACTGTTATATATGACATAAAAATGAAAGGCCAAATAAAGTTCTATATTTTAATCAAAATAGTTTGTTTCAGAAAGGATTTAAAACTGCTCAAACAGGTAAATGTCATAAAATTCTTGTAGAAGAGAATGGCCTGATAGAGGAGAAAAAATAGCTGTTGCTTCTGGATCCCTCTTCATTCCTGAATATCTCGGTGACTTAGATAAATCTCCCTCAACTTATCTTCACCTACTGCCATCTAGTTCTAAGGCAGTATCACTACGGAAGTAGATTGCCCAACCTTCCTTCCGAGGAGTGGCTAGTGGGTTTGAACCACCAGCCTTCTGGTTAGCAGTCATATGGCTTAGGCACTACGCCACCAGAGCTCCTCCTTAATCTGTCAGAAGGGAATTAAATAGTTACTTACCTGAGGGCAGGGGAACTGAGTCAGATGCTATCTTAAGGCCCTTCTGGTCATAAGATCTATGTTTTTATTATCTAGAAGTGCTGGGCAGAGTCAAATATTACCTTGTCTTTGTAGAGCCCGGGAAGGAAAAAGTGGTAGTGTCTACATGACTCTTTGCCAAGTGCTGTGACAAAAGGGCTTACAGGAAAAGATCAAGAGTTTTCTGTAGTTATTTTTATTTATTGTGAGGCAGTGGAGACACAAAACATTTTTATCAGGAAGTTAGTGACATCTCTTTTAAATGCCTGTGATCTTTAAACCCTATTAACTGTGGCCTAGTAGAGATTCAAAGTACACCTATGTGTCTTTTTTTATGTCGGTCCTGGCCTATTGCCTTTACTCTTTCTCCATTTTCTTATTCACTGCATTAATTACTACAGCTGTGAAGTAGGTAGGTGACAAATACTGCAAAGGGAGAAGCTTGAGCGAAGACAGGCCAAAACTTGCCCAAATTCATTTCTGCCTCTGACACTAGAAGAGAGTTGAATAATTGCTATTCTTCCTAATACTGCAGGCAACAGCCAAATTCTCAGCATTCCTTTACCTTTGCTGCTGTTTTCACTTGCCAGGGAGTTTCCCAGTAGACCGGGCAAGCAGTTTTCTTAAAGAGCACACTGAATTTAAAGAGACAACAGTTATAGTGCATGAAAAGGGTAATTGCTGGCTTAACGTGGCACTTTAGCATCTCATATTGGGGGAGTGAAAGGGATGAGTCCCTGAAGAGGGATAGGCTGCAGGCTCCACCAGTTCCCTAAGCCCAGCTGTCACTGAGTGTGGGACCAGGAAATTCTGCATGTGTGTGTGACAGCAGATCCTCTCTAAGTGTATTTGAAGCACAGGCCAACTTGAAGTTCAGAAGGTTATCTCTTGGTGTCTAGAAACGTCACCATTCATTTGCATGTTGTCCAGTGGCAAGGCCTTGAGCAAGGTTAGGTGGAGTGACTGTGAAGCTTGATCTAACATATATTATACTAAAGAAAGAGACGCTTGAGCACAGCCTCCAACATACATCAGCTATAAACTTGCTTTGCCTTGTGGATATCACATTTTCGCCAAGAGCAGCCTTCCAGAATGAGGTGCTAGTTAATTCCAGTCGGGCATTTATTCGTTATTAAGTCTGCTGAATGCTAAATACTCCATTTGGGAGTATTTGACAGGAGAAAACTCAACAGCTAATTATTATGTAGATCTCTTCCATCATTCTCACTTTCAATTCAATTACCTACGCCACCAATCCCTAGCAATATGAACGAATTTAATTTTAATTTTCTATAATATTTCACTTTTTACCCTGAGATTTTTTTTCTCAAATATGTAAAACTGTGGAGCGTAGTGCCTAAGGCACTTGACTGCTAATCTGAAGGCTGGCGGTTCAAGCCCACCAGCCACTTCTTGGAAGGAAGGTTGGGCAATCTACTTCCATAGGAAACCTAAGGAGGGTTCGCTATGAGTAGGCACATAACAACAACACGTACAACTGCTATAAATTGCTAATAACTGAGTAAACGTTTTATATTGTTTAGAAGAAAATACTTCGTATAGTACTGTGGCTTGCCCTGCCTTTCTTTTTTTTAAAGATGATATCAGAAGTCAAATCCTGTTGCAGATCTTATCATCTCTCTTCCAGGCTAGATTTCTGGATAACTAAAGTAGTGGCCCACGGAAATAGCCATTGAGGGATGGGTGGTGTTGATTTACTAACCTGAGCTTTTGCCTAAGATAGGTTCTCTTTTACTCATCTTTCGTATATAAATAAGTCTTTATTTGGCTTTCTTTTGTTTGCTTGGCATAAGAACCTTTAAGCTGTATCGGCTGTAATGAGAATCTGAATGCCCAGTCTAGCCCTTCTCCCTGTGGAAGGAGTCAGAGTGTGCTACCTCAGAGACTGAGCTAGGGGCTCAATTGGGTACCTGTCTTACCCCACATCTCTACACTGGTTTTGGCCTTCTTTTGCTGGTGAATCCCTGACAAGGCCCAGAGCAGGCTGGATATCAAGGGCCCTAGAAGCCATTGGAATGGCATGCTTTCTTTCCATTTGCCTCCACATTCTTCCAGCATGGTTACTTGTACCTCTCCATCTATTGGTAATGCAGTCATTAACAGAAGCTGGTGCCAGGTGTCAAATCTCCATGAGGAGCTATTCAATAATGTTGTTTACTGTGCCAGGATGGTGAAAGAGGAGTTTTGTAGAAATGATTAGGGGGAGAGTGTTTGCCAGGACATCAGATTTCTTTGACACTAGAGTATAATACTGTGGGTTAGAAAGTGATACAAGGATCTTTACAAGGTTGGCGTAGACATGCTGACCTAAAAGGATGTGCCCAGGACTACAGCATAGCAGCTGGGCCTCTGAATGGATACAGTTACAGAAGTATCTTTGAAAGACAGGAAGCTAAGATAATTTCTTCTTTCAAGATGTAGTGAACTTTATATATTTGAATGTGGGTACTTGCTGATGTGTATATGTATTTTCAGTTACTGAGAACACAACATAGGCAAATAATACCTTGTATTATATTATAGATCTGTTGAAAACAACTCCCCAGCTTGAAGCAACAAATGTAATATCTACTCTGTAAACAGTCAGGAAACTGAAAATGATTTCTTCATAAGTAAAGGTTTTACATTGTTTTATTTATTTGGGAGGAAAAAAAAAATAGAATCCTTTGGCTTTTAAACCACCTGGCTAATTGAGCTGTTAGTAGTGGGCAAATGGAGCTCAGGAAAATTATTTATTTTATTTCTTGATCTTTGGGACGCATTTTGTTATCTTTAAGGTAATGTAGAATGATTTGCAGTAGATTATCATTAAACATAGTTTTTGACCTTACATGAGAATTTTGGATGCAATAGCGGAAATGAAAGACAGAAATAGACGGTGAGAAGTAGAAGACCTCTGTAGGGAAATAAGCAAAATGAAAGAAGCCAGAAGTTTGTTTTGTTGGAAGGAGATGAAATTATTTTCAAAGACTTTGCTGGGAAAAGGTGAGCCTTCAGCAACAATTTTATTAACTATCTATTCAGGAAATTGTATTAGATCTTTTGGAAAGAGGAGGGGAAAAGCAAAGATTCTCTGCCAACTGGAAAACTTGAGGGAGATAAAATGTTTACATGGTTTAATAACATAAAACATGTCCAAAAGAAATATATAATTACAGCTACGATTGGCACTGAAAATAGTCAATGTATATATTTTTTAAACTGTGTGTGAATATATAAGCATATGTCCTTGAGTCAAGAATGTTTGGATGATAATATATCTTGAGAGAATGGAAAAGTAGAAGGTATTAGGAGCTAAAAAAGAAGGAATAATTAAAGAATGACTACTGGTTAAAGAACAGTGAAGTTTTTTCTTTAGAGGGAATGTATTTCATATAATAATTCTAACTTTTCTTTTTATAAGCATTTGTCTTCCAACAGGCTTTAGTAATTTGCATGTTATTACCAAAAGCCCATTAAAAAAAAAACAAACTAAACTCACTGCCCTGGAGTCGATTCGACTTGTAGTGACCCCTCCTTGGATTTCCGAGGTGGTATCTCTGTGGAAGTAGATTGCCCAACCTTCCTTCTGAGGAGTGGCTAGTGGGGTTGAACCACCAGCCTTCTCCTTAGCAGTCAAATGCCTTAGGTACTATACCACCAGAGCTCCTGTTGTTGTTATGTGCCCTTGAGTTGGACCTGACTCATAGTGACCCCTCCTTGGGTTTCCAAGGCGGTATCCCTATGGAAGTAGATTGTCCAGCCTTCTTTCCGAGGAGCGGCTGGTGGATTTGAACCGCCAGTCTTCTGGTTAGCTGTCAAGTACCTTAGGCACTACGCTACCAGAGCTCCTAGGTAAGTGAAAATTAGATTCCAAAATTCAGGACCTGACTATCTTGATCCTGAAATTTTAAGTTTTCCAACTTTATTTCAAATTTATCTCAGACAAAGACCTTTTGAGAACTCAGAAGATATATGTGAAGAAGGTGAGCATTTTCTGAGTCATTTTAATACACACCATCTAGTATCTAGTACAACCAAAGGTTTGGGGCCAAGGGCTATTGCTGGATATTGGGCGTGGTGTCAGCTTTTAGATTCTCCCAAGTTGTCTTTACATTTTTCAGAATGTATTCTCATTCTTCAAACCTTACCCGCTTACACTCCTTCCTTTATCAAGTCTTCCTATCCTGTCCAGGAAAAAGTAATGCCATCCCCCTTGCTCCCAGAAATAACACTCTCCCCTTTCCTTATTCTAGCAGTTTTCACATTGTGTTGGTGTGCACATTTTTGTCTCCCTGCCTCATTGTAGCCACTTGAGTGCCAGGATTGTGTTATCCTAGCACTTGGCATGCAGGAAGAACTCAATGAATATTTGTTGACTAAATCTAGACTCAAGGTCATGGAAGATGTTATACAGAAACTTTTCCATCAGTACTGTTTGCACTGTGGAGAACTGAAACAAATGACAATCTGTTGAGAATCCCAGGGCAAAGTCAGTTGTATCATTGTAGAAGGAAGCTCAGGCTGGTTAACTGAACCTTTCATCCCAAATCATTCTTAGAATAGATTTTTATTTGCTTTTATTGGTGGTTTTTTTGATGATGGGTTAGGTTCAGCTGTATTCATTTTGGCAAATATTTAAAGATAAATTTTATTTTTGAGAACTTTTCTTCTTGCCAGTTGTTCATAAAGGTGTCATTTATCACCACCTCTTCATCATCTCATGAGAATCTTTCTCGTGGGTGGCTGCTTTGTAACCTGCTCCTTATACCATCAGGGATTTGTTACATTGAGCACTTGGGATACTATGGTGATCTGCTGCTTGTAAATAGTAACTGGTAAATGATTATGAATTATTTAATAGACATGCTTCAGGTCACCATAGAAATACTTGATGGTAATAAAGCAATCCAGGGTTGTGTGTCAAACATGTATGTTGTGACTCATTAGAGAGGAGTTTAATTTAACAAACGTTTATCAGATCTGAGAGTGCTGTGAACAGTGAATGACAAAATCTGTGATACTTACAGCTTCAGGTGATTTCCAAATGTCCTAAGGAATTTAACTGCACTACTTCTTTGAGGAGGAGCTCTGGTAGCATAGTGTCTAAGGCACTTGACTGCTAACCAGAAGGCTTGTGGTTCAAACCCACCAGCCACTCCTTGGAAGGAAGATGGGGCAATCTACTTGTAGGATCTTGCCTCGGAACCCAAGGAGGGGTCGCTATGAGTCGGATCCGACTTGACGGCACATAGCAACAACTTCTTGGAGGAAAGTAATCCTAAGCCGGCAACATGAGTGTGGAAATGTGTGGCTGTGAATAATAAAAATGCCTCACACTGGTCCGAACAGGAAGTCCATAGGAATGCAGTATAAGGAATTTAGGAAAGCAAAATCCCATTTTTGGATTTACTCCAAACTCTATGACTTCAGGGACTAAGGAATTTTTGATGACGAGTGACTAGATTCCTAACTTGTTATTTAGTAGTGTGGTGGTGTTTTAACTTTGGCACTGTTTGAACTGTTTGTTTTTCCTAAAAGTCTTAAATGTGGTTTACAAATTAAGACAGAGTAAGGTATTTAGACACTAAAGAGTGCAACAGAAAATGACAGTCTTAAAGTGATAACATTTAGCACCAAGCTTTTCAACTACTAAAGGTTATGCCATGATAACGTATACACAATCATTAGGCATATACATAACATTATCCTGCATATAAGCTCATAACTCTTTAATGAAGATGCATAGCGAGCCTGTGTTCTTAGAGCAGGTTTCATTTTGGTGTCTTTACTATGGCATGTCCCTCCAGCTTTCCCCCATTTAAGATGTTTGTCTCATACCTGATGGTAACTGTTGATAATGTGAGTCTCATGGTTGGTGGCTTTCCCAGTAGCTCAGTTTACAACTTTTTATTGATCACCATTTGTTGTTATAAAAGTTTTGAGAAGTGGGAGGAAGAGAACCTGAAACTGATAGCAAAGTAAACTTGTAAGTGAAGATCCTGAGCAAGGTAAGGTTTTATGGATTTACCAGTGATTTTCCGTGTAACTCTCTTAAAATATATGTTTAACTTTTATATGCTTTCATTACTGTTGAATGTTTAAAAATCATCTCCGTGACATCAGGGGCAAGTGCATTTTCCTTTGAGCATTGCCTTCTTTGAATTTAGTCAGCAGAAGGAATATTTGACTTGATGGCAATACTGTTTACATCAGGGATGTGTATCTCAAAACCTGTGACCCCTCAGTTTGTTTCAGGTGGTTGGAGAAAGACTTGGAGCTGTGCTTGCTGCTGGACTAGCACATTTTCCCTCAGAATTTAATAGAATAAATGAATGAAGGCAGAGGACTGGGAAACTTAGTTGGAGGAGGGAGTAGAGGGAGTGGCCCCATCAAGTTGTAAGCCAAGGTAAACACTCTTTGTAACTGAAAAATATACTTCCTGAAAGGAGAGAACTTGCTGAAGTGCATGTGAAATGTAACCAGCAAGTACCATTTTCAGCTATACAAATAGCTGTCCTGAGTCCCAAGGTGAACTTCTCAGAGCTATGTGGGAAAAATCTGTGGCCCATCGTGCTTACAGCTAGACTTGGAGACTGCATTTGGGGAGAAAAAGTCATGTTTATGGTAGAGAAATAGCAGATAGAGCTTTTTGATTGTTATTTGGAGAGAGTGCCTGTTTAGCCTTTGTTAAACTATAGCATTTAGCAGTGATACATGTGCAGAAGTGTAGAAATGAAGTGGTCAGTGGCCTAAGGAAAGACAGCCTTTTTGCAGAGGAGTCAGTAGACTGATGGAATGGCACTGGGAAGGGTCCCTGAGTCTGCAGGTGATTTACAGTTAATGGAAACAAGGATATTTTCTTTCTGCCTGTTTTTTTTTTTTTTTTTTAATGACTGTGGAAAAATGTATCATTACAGTGGGCAACTGTGCACACATCACTTAATTTGTGCATACATCTATATACACAGCATGCACGTAAGTAAGCAAGTTTCCTCACAGGGTCATGTTTTTGCCCTAATGGTCTCTCTCTGTTCATTCTTCTGTGATAATGGTAGTGTTTTCTTCTAATTGGCAGCTGTTGGATACCTTTGATTCCAGTAGCAAAGTTTACACACACACACACACACACACACACACACAGCCCTACCAGCCTCTGGCCATCATTAATTAATTTATAAAAATAAATAAATAAATACAGATTGTCTCCTAGCAGCTTACATAAAGCTGTGGGCATCTTGTTCCTGTTAAGGTGTTCATCAGGTTTGTTGTTTGTGTCTTGCCCATGCCATGTGTCAGAAGGTAGACCACCAAAGAAGGACTGAGACAGAAATTCCTTAGAACTTTTCATCCTTAGAGATTCCCTTGGAGCTTAGCTGCATGTGGGAAAGAGCCTGGTTTTGTAAAAAGAGACCAGTGGTCACTCAGAAAGATATTATCTAGATTCTTTCTCTTCTATTTTAATTCCCATACCAGCTACGTGTGCTAGGGCCAAAGATTGTTTGGGCCCACCTTCTTCTTTTAAAGAAAATTACTATAAAGGCAGCATAACTTCACTAGACAGTTTGGGAATTAGAGAATAGAAACAATTAGACAGAATGCCGTTGTTCTAAATATAAGAGTTAAGAAAATGTTATTCCAGGTGAATTTGTAGAGAAAGCTTTTTGTAGCCATAATGGATTTTATTTTCCTTGGGTGCCTCAACTCTCCAAGGTGATGATTATGATTGTGTCATCTCCCTTTACTGAGGATCCTACTCAAGGACTAGTCTCCTCCCCTGTGCAACAGTTCCTTTGTATCCAGGGTTTCCTGTGGCTTTTGATTGTTTAGTACTTGCTACCAGCAGAACTGTGTTGTCTCTAAAGTCATTTAAAGCTTTAAAATGGTGGAGTAATGATTTGTAGGCTTTGTGCAAATAGCCAGCCCATGAGTAGAGACATTTTAATTCTGTTGCTTTTTGTTGTTGTTATGTGCTGTTGAGTGGGACCTGACTCATAGCGACCCCTCCTTGGGTTTCCGAGGCAGTATCACTACAGAAGTAGATTGCCCAACCTTCCTTCCTAGGAGTGGCTGGTGGGTTTGAACCGTCAGCCTTCTGGTTAGCAGTCAAGTGCCTTAGCCACTTCAACCAACTATGCTATCAGAGCTCCCGTTGCTTTTTTAGTAATGCATTGTAATATTAGTAGTTTTCACTACTGGATACTGGTTTCATACTCAAAAGGTATATATTAAAAAAAAAAAAACCAAACTCAACTGCTGTTGAGTAGGATCTGACTCATAGCGACCACTCCTTGGTCTCTGAGTGGTATCTCAATGGAAGTAGATTGCCCAGTCTTCCTTCCTAGGAGTGGCTGGTGGGTTTGAACCGCCAGCCTTATGGTTAGGCACTGTGCCACCAGATATATATATAGCATGTTGTAATATTTCAGATTTTCTTGTATAATCTTTATTTTTTTTTTAAAAAAGCAAATTATTTAAAACCAGTTACACAAACAGTATGAAAAAAATCAAATCACCAAGCTTCAGATATATTTTATATAAATTTTAAGTGCTTTCTGGATTATCAAAAGAAAGATAAAATGTCAGTCACCTTTTTAATAGTAAGTTATTATTTGAAAATTTATAATTCAAATACTACGAAAAATTCAATCCAGAAAACACTACACGTTTACTTAATTGATTGTTGGTTGGAGAAAGCCCACATTTAGACTACCTTAAGCCACAGCATATAGCAAAGTGATACATATGCATAACTGGAATTTAGCAAATACTTTATTGCTCAGGATATTAAAATAAAGGGGCATGCTTTATACTGCAAATGTAATTTGTAGGTGAAACCACATCAAAATGAACAGTTTAACAGTGGATATTTGGGGAGTTTTGGCTATACCTGGGGATAATAACCTTAACTAAACTTAGCATAAGTATGTAAACTTTTAAAAAATTAAAGCACAGAGTTTATATTCAACATCAGTAACCAAAAAACATGTCCTTCCCTTCCCCAATATATGCTGAAATTGCATCTTGAAGATGAAAAAAGAGGTATAGGAAAGCTGACGGCCACTGGAGAGAGAGTCTGCAAAGAGGACCTGGGGGGCCTGGGACTTTCTTTGACCCAGCAGATAACTTGTATCTCCTTTTTTTGTGACCAGTTTGTAAAACTTAATTTACAAATGGGAATCAATAGGTTGTTTCTAATACTATGCAATTAATTGTCAATCAGTTGATCTTTATTATCAACTAAAACTGATTGCTTTCTTTTGGAAGCTTTATTAGGAATGTGATTATGAATGTTTACAGCAATTTTTAATGAAATTGATTGCATCTTTCTTGGTGAATGGCAGATATTAGAGCCTTTGGGTAGAGCGTAAGCTGTGCTTTCAGGTGAAATGTTTAAACAGTGAGTATTGATAGACTATAGCTGGGCAGTGTTGACTTGCTTACAGAGTGGTGGCACTCAGCCCAGTGCACATGAGGGGGTGGAGAAAAGGTTCGGTTTTGAGAGCCCTCGGTTTATTTCTGGCTGTTGGGATGTGAGACTGTGGGAGAAGGCATAAATATAGTTTGAAGGAGGTTGCAGATGCAAAGGTTCTTGCCGGGGTAAACAGTGGATGCATTTGTTTACAGCTGCTTCACACTTTTACCTCTCCGTGTTGGTGCTTCCAAGGGGTGAAGCTTAGTGTCTGGATCTTATTTAGTGGGCGTGTAGGGAATCTCCTCAGATGTACCAACCACAGTGATTTTGTTTCTTTCCTTTCTGAATTTGAATTCAAATAACTACCTGACTGATGTGAGAATTCTTTTCTTTCTTTCTTTTTTTAAATAGCGATGCGATTATGCAAATACTGAAAGCATATAGCATTTGGGGGTGGAGTTACAGGATTTGGGAGTTGTGGCTCAGTGTACTTGTGCATCATTATCTCTAGTCCACAAAAGAAGGCAGAGCAGCAGCTCCTGAGCCCTGCCTCCCCTCTCCTTTACAGGTTAGTGGCTGATTTCTCCTGAGGAGGTTCTGAGACCCTTCTCCTTGTATTCACCCTTGAGGGCCCAGGGAGCCCACATCCAACCAGCTACTGCCCTTGTCCATCCCCCAGTCCTGCACACAGGCGCTCTCTACTGTCAGGGACTTGAGGATACTGCCCAGCCAGCCCTGACCATGACTTCCTTCACTACAGGGTACCTAACTTGCCTGCACCTGTGGCAGTAGCCTCATTCTCAGCACTGTGGCCTTGCTTCCTCAGCCCTATTGGTTGCTTCCCAGTCTGAGTGACCCCAGTCTTGGAACATTTTACCCACCCGGGTGGTATAGTAGTTAAGCACTAGGCTGCTAACCAGAAGGTCAGTGGTTCAAACCCACTATTTGCTCCATAGAAGAAAGATGTAGCAATCTGTTTCTGTAAAGATTTATAGCCTTGGAAACCCTATGTGGCAGTTCTAGTCTGTCCTTTGGATGCACTGAGTCAGAATTGACTTGATAGCAGTGTGGTTTTTTTTTTTTTTTGTATGGGTAGCACCCACACTTACTTCTGTTTCTTCAGGGACTGTTAGGGATGCAATCTCAAGGAAACTTGCTCAGAGGAAATGATTTCCTCAGGAGAAATTTAGATTATAAATTTCTTAAGGAGAAGTGCATTTTATTAATGAGAGGCAATATTGTGTGCTAAGGGGAATTCAGACTCTGAGGTAGACAGTCCAGCCTTGCTTGGTGTCTGACCCTGGCAAAGCTACTTGACCTCTGCCTTAGTGTTCATCTGTAAAATGACAATAATACTACCACTAATATTACTGTTGTTGTTGTTATTTGCCATAGAGTCGGCCCCGACTCCTAGCGACCCCTCCTTGGGTTTCCGAGGCAGTTATCACTATGGAAGTAGGATTGCCCAACCTTCC
>NW_006921718.1:8090906-8091491 GCF_000298275.1 Orycteropus afer afer | reverse complement strand
GCCTAAGGCACTTGACTGCTAACCAGAAGGCTGGCGGTTCAAACCCACCAGCCACTCCTCAGAAGGAAGGTTGGGCAATCTTACTTCCGTAGTGACACTGCCTCGAAAACCTAAGGAGGGGTCGCTATGAGTCAGGGCTGACTCGATGGCAAATAACAACAACAACAACAGCAACAGGCATGAAGACGTGTACTCCTTGGGTGGGGGCGGGGAGGAGAATGTTCCACATTCTCTGCCGCTATCTGTGTGCTTATGAATGTACCATCAATTAATTGTTAATTTAACACTTACTTACTGAGCAACTACTATTTGCATGGTCCCATGCTAGGCACTGACAGGGCTATAAAGAAGCAAGTACTGAAGGCTGTTCAATTAAGGATGGGTCACCTTTCTATCCATTTCCTACATGAAAAGAAAATGTTAGCTTAGAATGCAGAGTGAACACATAAAGAAAGGTTGGACTCCCCTTAACATATCCATCAAATATACCAGCTTGAAATGTTCCAATAACAATGCTTACTGGGAATAAATGACCTGATTAAGGTGTTTCACCCTTTCAGAATTACCTTGGAAGCCAGTGAATAT
>NW_006921718.1:8081947-8090442 GCF_000298275.1 Orycteropus afer afer | reverse complement strand
TTTGAGAATTTAGTTAAAAGTTTAGGCTGATAACATTTCATGTAGCATGGACTAAAGATTGTATGTCCTAGGTTCTCCTGGTAGGACTGTGATCCTGAGGATAGCAATTTTTGGTCCAAAGATAGGGAGAAGTTTAGAAAAGATGGTTTTTAAAAAGTAATCATACCATAAAGGTAACAAGCACATCAACCTGAAGTCCTTTGTCAGTTTTTTGTAAGTGCTTCTTTTTATTCTAAATATATTTATTGATTCAAAAAACTGTGAAACAGGATTGCAACAGTAGTAAGAATATTCCCTTTTCTTTATGGATAAATTAGAAGAGCTTTGTTTAAAAATAGAAAAGTGCTTGCCTTGTCTTTTTAAATGCCATTTACGTTGCCCATTGTCATTTTATTAATTTTTTTTGTAGGTCTCAGTGTATTCCAGAATTTTTTGAACCATTAAATTCTCTCCTGGTACCTCACTTAAAAAAATAAATTTGTTTAAATGCAAATGAATCAGTGGTAAGATTATTTGACAGGTGGTTTGCAGGAATCATGATTTTATAAAAAGAATAGAAGAATTTACAAATGCTTTCTCTCTTTCTCATGTCTCTCTCACTAAAAATTAAATGGCACATTCAAAAGCTGATCTTCATAAAAGGAAGAGCTGTCACAGGACACAGTGTTTATGGGTCATCTGATCACTTCTGTTGTACTGCTGTAGTTCCACACTTTGCTCATGTGCAAAATTCAGGCACTCTTATTTTGGGCCTGACAGTAGTGCAGTGTGCTGTCACTGCAGGAAGAACAGTGTGTGGCAGTAATGTACAATTTTTACTGAACAGAACACTGAGCCATTTTGTTATGAAGGATAGTGTGTACCTGGGAAAAAAAGTCCAAATTCAGGTTAGTACCAGATGATTCAACACACAGTGAGCATATTCTCTGTAGTGGTGTTTGGGTCTTAGTAAATAAATGTAATGCTTTGTGTTGAATCCTGGCTTGACAGGTAGGGGTAGATAATTGGTCAGGGGGTCCATTTTCTCAGTAGAAGTAATTGCCTAGAATGAGATGAAAATACATGTAGCATCATTTTTACTGGCTTTTCTACAGACTTAGTCTTTGCTGTTAAATTTGTACTCATAAGGATTGTTAACAGTGGTTAGTCTACAAAAAGGGAGCTCTGGTAGTATAGTACCTAAGGCACTTGACTGCTAACTACAAAGCCGACGGTTCAAATCCACCAGCCACTCTTCAGAAGGAAGGTTGGGCAATCTACTTCCATAGTGATACTGCCTCAGAAACCCAAGGAGGGGTTGCTATGAGTTGGGTCCAACTCAGTGGCACATAACAACTAGTCTACAAAAAGGGGAAAAGATAGGCATTTGATTGACGTGTACTTGATGGATTTTGACTCAAGGGTGTTCTCCGCCTGGAGTTTCTTACAGAAGCAGGGTCTGGCCAACAAATGCTCTTTATGACTTTGTCTATCATATGAATGGCAATCCTAAGCAGGCTCCTCTTCATGGAGTCCCTGTCCCCAGTCCCTCTAGAACCAGTTCCCTTTTTTTTGTTCCCACCAGTCAGGCAGCTGTTGAGCAGGCTAACTCCTATGTTTAGGACATGAGTCTGGCTATGTTTCTTCTACTGCCCCTAGGTCAAACTGAAGTCTGTTTATTCACCTGTTTACTCTGTACAATGATTCCTTGGGGCACAGACTTCTCCCTCCCCAGCTCTCCCTCTTTGGGTTACAGTGGAGAGGAACTCTTTGTTTTTGAGGAATCAGGCATTGGGCCCAATGTAATACTCCCAGTGGCCCTCTTTGGGCACCAACCAGGTAGAGTCAGAATTGTCAAGTCCCATCATGCTGTGGCCCTGTAGAGTGACTTGCTGGGATACTCATCCTGGAACTTATTTTATAAGCCTTAGGGCACTGCCTGCAGGAGGTGTTATGAGGTCCTTGAGAGGCAAGACCTGTGGTCTTCAGTCCAGCTTCTAGAGTTAAAACCCCAAAAGTCACAGAGATCAAAGAAAGATGCCAGGAGAGCGTCTGAGACACTGTGTCTGAAAGAGAAATCCAATATTCCAAGAGGGGAATTTTGCTTTGGGAGGTTAAAGAAGTTTGGTTACCTTCTGAATGAATGTGATACACAGTTTGTTATCTAAAAATCCATCAGAGTGAAAATGACTAAGGTGAGAGAACTCTGGCTGTAGTACAAATCAAGGAATTACAGAGCTGGAAGGGTCCTCAGAAAGCATCTCTAGGCCAGCCTTCTCTTTTTTATAGATTAAGGAACTGAGACCTGTAAAGGCTGATTGTATTCTCTTAGAATTTTTAAAATATCTACTATGTCTGCAATTATGGCCTCTTTTTCCTTCCTATTCTAGAGAGGTTGAGGGACTTCCTCTTTCTCACTCTGGAGGGAGCTCTAGAGACCCTTGTTGATTTCCCCTATATGACATTGGTCCCAGAGTACAGGGCCTAGCCTCGGCTGTTCCCTCTCCAACTCCTTGCCCCTGCCCCCACTCCCCATGCAGGAATCTACAGCCCTCCCCATGGTGGTGTAAAGCCACTGGAATGTGGCACTCTGACCTCTGGCTTGGAGTGTGTCCTGGATAGACCTGGCCTGGGAAACAGGAAGGACTTGGGGTGGGTGGTTGGGGGGGAGTGCCCCATGACCTTAGGGTGGGACTGAGGGAAAGGAAGTGCAGGGCAGTGTGACCTCCCCAAGTAGGCACAACAGACTCCCGTAGCATAGGAACCAGGCAAACATGGCATCACTGGGCTGGTAACCTTGTAACAGGCAGGCTTCTCAGGCCAGGCCCCTGGCTGGTGGCCTCTGTGGAGCTTGGTGGCCCAGGGAAGTGAACCACAGCAGCAATTGTGAAGAGGAAAGAGTTTGAAGGGAAGAAGGGATGACCAGACCAAAATGCATATGAAACTGTTGTAGGAGCTGATGAATATAAAAGTAGTGGAGAAAAGGATTATGCAGACAATGAATGGACTGGAAACATTTCTCACTTCTCTAGAAACCAAAAATATTAGACAGTGAGAAAGAGCCTTTTATACTTCCACTACATTTCCATTTCAAGTAGATCTTGTTTTGAGACCCCAGTGCTCTTTAGCATGCTTTGCATAGGAAGACAGAGTCATTGGGGTTCACCTGGGGTCGAGGGCACATTGAAGTGTGGGGCAGATTGCTCCTTACCTATACCTTTTTGTTATCTATCAGGATCAAACCTAGCTCCACTCATTTATTTCCCTTGTAGAAGTTTTCAAAAACTCTGATGCTGAGCCTTAGGGTGATAACGTTCCCACCACTCCTGCTGCTCATGAGGCTAACAGAACCCTACTTTCTCAGTTTCCTCCTGATTGAAGGCTTTGCAGAACCAGGATGCAAACCAAGGGCTTGGAACCATCTCATGCAAACCCTTGTGAAAGCATGAGCAGATCATGCAGAGAACTGTTGCCAAACTGCATGTGAGGTTTGCCAAGATGGCAAGCCAGCTTTTCATTTGGGAAGTTTAAAATTAAATTCCATGCTCTTGGGAGAGGAAAAGAAACCAGAGGCAGAGATTATTTCTGAAACACCTGTTTAAGATAAATCCTAGCTGCTGCCATACCTGAAGGGATTGGATTTCCTCTGTAGTTGGAAGCTCTCTATGCTGAGTAAACTCACTCTTCATGTGCCCACGGTTGTCTTGAACGATACTTATGCTCTGTGGTCATGCTGCATCCTGTCTCAGTTGAGGGTGCTAATCCCCTTTCCTCCTTCCTCACATGACATCATATAAAACCCTAGCAATAGTGGCCCTGGTGCTAAGTAGAAATTTCTTAGCTATTAGACTAATTCATTGACCTTACAAACCAGGGTATGAGGCACCCCTTCCTCTATCTGATAGATACCAGGTGAGGCCCAGTGGGGTGTTTCAGAGAGTGCAGCAGCTAAGCAGTTCAGTGTCTCTTTACTCAAGATATATGTCTTAAGGTCTGCTTGAGGACCTAATGATCTTCCATAAATTTGAAAGTACAACTGAATTATTTAAGAATAAGAGCTTATCTATAAGTCTAAAGCTATACATCTATGTATATTCTAATTGTTTGAAAATTGGTGGTCTTATTGTTAAAAAAGATATGGATTGATCAGAGAGTCCTCTACGAATTTTCTACATTTGATAACTGTTTTCATGTCCTAAAAACTATGAGTTCTTGAAATGTATATTGTTGCTAAGTACTGTTGAGTTGGTTCTGACTCATAGTGACCCTATGTACAACAGGATGAAGCACTGTCCGGTCCTGCCCCATTCTCAGAGTCGTTGCTGTGTTTGAGCTCATTGTTGTAGCAACTGTGTCCGTCTTTTAGGGTCTTCCCCTTTTGTGCTGCCCTTCTACTTTACCAAACATGATGTCCTTCTGTAGGGACTGGCCCTTCTTGATAGCATGACCAAAGTATGTGAGACAAAAGCTTACTATCCTTGATGGACTCTAGTAAAATAAATAGCAATTTTTAATTTTTTTGGTAGGAGTTAAGGTAGATGTATTTCCACAAATGGTGAATTTTATCATTTGAGTAATTGCCCTGTGATTTCTCTTACACTGTGAAGACTTATTTTAAATAGAATAACACTGCAGAATCAAGATCTTAAAAAAACCACCTACCTAACTACATATGAGAGCTCTGGTAGCGTAGTGCCTAAGGTACTTCACTGATAACCAGGAGGCTGGCGGTTCAAACCCACCAGCCACTCATTGGAAGGAAGGTTGGGCAATCTACTTCCGTAGTGATACTGCCTTGGAAACCCAAGGAGGGGTCACTATGAATCGGGTCTAACTCAGTGGCACATAACAACAACACAACAACAACTGCATATGGGAATACCTATTGCTGTATCATGTGGAAAAGGACTAGGTGATTCACACAAGTTTTATTTATGTTTCCTTTTGGAAGCACAGTAGTTACTTGCTGTATGTGTATATTTATGCATGCATGTGTTCTAATTTGAAATTCAGAAATACTTGAACTTCTATCTTCAATATTGTTACTGCTTCCTTTTAAATTCCTGAAATGTACTTCTTTCTAGATATACTTAATATATAGTTTATATATTTAGTACATTACTTAGTATAAAATTTAGTACTTAGGATTAAATTTAGTGTAAAGTTAATATATTTTTAAAAAAATTAAATACAAAGGCATAATTAATGAAAATTTCAAGTAGATGTGAATCTTAGAGTATCTTTTTTTTTTTTTAATTGTGATTTAGGTGAAAGTTTACAGAGCTAATTCACTTTCCATACAGCAATTCACATACATTGTCTCATGACATCGACCTCAATTTACCCCAGTGTAACAGCTCCCCTCCCACTTCCTCCTAGTAGTTACCTCTTCCCTGTGTCCATCCCTCCATGCACTCCTGCCCCCTGAGCTGTCTCACTGTGTATTAACAGCCCTTTTTTCTCCCATGATTGTTCTCTCCAAGGAGTGTATCTACCTCAAGTAAATGTTCAACTCATACGCCTGTCTTTTGTTTGGCTGGAAGCCACAGGTGTGGGTTCAATTCAGACCTGAAGGTCAGCCAGGGGCCATAGTCTCAGTGGTTCCACCAGGCTCTATCAGACCAGCAAACATGGTCCTCCTTTTATTTTTCCCCCAAGTGATTTTGAGTTTTGTTCCACATTGTTCTTCTCTATCCAGGATCTCCTCCATAGATCCCCCTCTGAGTGGTTGACAGTGGTAGCCGGGCACCATCTAGTTCATCTGGTCTCATAGTTGTATAGGCTGTGGATCGCATGGTGTATTGGTTACTAGGATTAATTGTTTCCATGAATCTTTGATTTTCTTCATTCTTCTTTGCTCTGGATGAGGAGAGACCCATAATAGCATCTAAATGGCTGCTTGCAAGCTTTTAAGATCCCAGTTGCTATTTGCCAGAGTAGGAGGTAGAATAATGTTTTGTGTAGTATGGTATGCCAATTGAGCTTGATGTCCCCTGCAACTGTGGTTCCTGAGCTCACAGGTTCAACTACTTGGTCCCTCTGGGTAGCTGGCTGTGCTCAAGAAGTGACTACAACCTTGTCCTTGTCAGCTCTATTATACACCTGGAAATTCTTACAGAACATACAAATACAGTTGTAGAACCATTGTCTGCCAACCCTGTACAAGGTCTTGGGTATACTCCCTGTTGCAAAGACATACCTAATAGTTCAGCTTGTCCACCCATGTGTCCACCCATATACCGATGTTTACCTTCACTGACAACGCAGTACTGTATGTCCACAACGGTTCATCTTTGTTGTCTGCACCTCCCATGTACTTCTCTATGTCTTCCTCTTCCTCAGTGCCACCATATTGATCACTCACATTTGGTACATTGCCCTTCTCTTCACCCAAATCAGTACTTATCTCTACCTATCTAACAGTGTTCCCTACTCTCTCGTCCCACCCCTGGTAACCAACAAAGAAAATATCTTTCCATAGATAAACCTTTCTTTGACTTTTATAATAACAGACTAATACAATATTTGTCCTTCTGTGATTGACTTATTTCACTCAGCATAATGTCCTCCAGGTTCATCCATGTTATGCAGTGTTTTGCAGATTCTGCGTTATTGAATCTTAGAGTATCTTAATAGCTGTTGCTTTTTTTTTTCCCCATGTGATCATATTCATAGAGGATTTTTACTCATAAAGCAGTCACCTACTCTACACCATTCAGCAGGTGGGTATTGGGGACCTGTTGTATGCCCTGTGCTTGGCTTGGTGTAGTGTGGTTATAGAAATAAGGAAGGTACTGTTTCTGCCCAGAGAAACTCAGACTTCAACTGGAGACAAACAGCTGCAATGCCTATATGGGTGGGTGAGGAGCCCTGGTGGCAGAGTGGCTAAACGCTCACCTGCTAACTGAAAAGTTGGCAGTTCAAACCCACCAGCCACTCCACAGAAGGGAGAAGTGGTAGTCTGCTTCTGTAAAGTTTATAGTCTTGGAAACCCTATGGGGCAGTTCTACCCTGTCCTATGGGGTCACTATGAGTTTGAATCAACTAATGTTGTTGTTGTTGTTATGTGCCGTCGAGTCGGCCCCGACTCTTAGCGACCCCTCCTTGGGTTTCTGAGACAGTATCACTACGGAAGTAGGATTGCCCAACCTTCCTTCCGAGGAGTGGCTGGTGGGTTTGAACCACCAGCCTTCTGGTTAGCAGTCAAGTGCTTTAGCCACTATGCTACCAGAGCTCCCTTGAATCAACTAAAGGGCAGTATGTTTGAGGAGTGAGTGTATTGGAGTTGGGAGAGAGAAAATCAGGTAAACTTCAAAGGGGGAGACATGCAACCTGGACACTAAGATAGTAGTAGTTTTTTAGGTGGTCGCTCCTCCTCAGAGGAAATGGAATCAGCAAAAGCCCACTGAAGTAGAAATGCATAGTGCACTCAAGGAATTGATAGATTCAGTACATATTTATGGAGGGGCTACTATGTGCTAAGGAACTCTGGTAGTGCAGTGGTTAAGCTCTTGGCTATTAACCAAAAGGTTGACAGTTTGAACGCAAAGCTGCTCCACAGGAGAAAGATGAGGCAGTCTGTTCTTGTGAACACTGTTGTTATTAGGTGCCGTCGAGTCATCTTCAACTCAGTGATCCTATGCACAGCAGAATGAAACACTGACCGGTCCCTTGCCAGCTCCACAATCCCTGCTGTACTTCAGCACATTGCCTCAGGCACATGTCTGTCCATCTCGTTGGGGGCCTTCCCCTCTTTTGTCGACCCTCCACCTTACCAAGCATGACATCCTTCTCTAGGGAATGGTCTCTTCTGATAACACGACCAAAGTAGGTGAGACAAAGTCTCACTTCCAAGGAGCTTTCTGGCTGCACTTCCTCCAGGACAGATTTATTAGTCCTTTTAGCGGTCCATAGTACGTACTTTCAGCATTCTTCGCCAGCACCACAATGCAAAAGCATGCATTCTTTCTCGGGCTTCCTTATTCATTGTCCAGCCTCACATGCATATGAGGCGATTGAAAATATCATGGCTTGTGTCAGATGTACCCTAGTCCTCAAGGAGACATCTTTGCTCTTCAGCACTTGAAAGAGGTTTTTTGCAGCCAACTTGCCCAGGGTTGTGTGTCCTCTAATGCCCTGACTGCTGCTTCCATTGTAGAATCAAGCAATGTGAAGTCTTTGACAACTTAAATCTTTTCTCCACTTAACGTGATGCTGCTTCTAAGTCCAGTTGTGAGGATTTTTGTTTTCTTTATATTGAGATGTAACCTATACTGCAGACTGAATTCTTCAGTCTTCATCAGTAAGTGTTTAAGTCATCCTCAATTTCAGGGAGCAGAGTTGTGTCTTCAGTATATTGCAGGTTGTTAATGATTATTCCTCCAATCTTTTGTTTTGTTTTATTATTTTTTCTTTTTATTGTGATTTGGGTGAAGGTTTACAGAGCAAATTTACTTACCATACAGTGGTTCACATACACTTTGTCTCATGACATTGACCACAGTTTACCACAATGC
>NW_006921718.1:8057912-8062876 GCF_000298275.1 Orycteropus afer afer | reverse complement strand
TAAATCCCATCACAGAGTCGATTGCCAGTCATTGTAGGGAATGACTACTACCAGCTGCCCAGCCAAGTTGATACCTGACCTTAACTACCACACCACCCCAAACAGGCATGGATAATGGGATTTACGAAACACCACAGAATGGAGGACAATGGCTAGAAGGGCCACATCAAGCAATTCACTGCACTCTGTAAGTCATAGTCCTATCAAGATACTAATATTAATCTATTAACATACCCTGAGGCAAGAGTCCTTCTTTTTATTGTTCCTTAATCTACATTACTGCTTTCTGGAGAGTTTTGGGATGCATTTCAAGGACTTGATGCCTTTAAAGTTCAATGTGTTAGGGCCTTTTGTTCTGTGAGTTTTCTTAATAGGCCACATTTGTCTCTCTAGTTCTCATTTCTAATTCATAGCAACCCTTCCCACATAGACATACAGTAACAATGTGAATTTGAATGTGTTTTTTAAGAAAAAGATGTGGGTATGCACATCCAGCTTTCCCTTACACAGAGACTAGGTAGCAGTAGGAAAGTGTACGCCTTGCACACCAAACAGTATTTGTTGAATATCGTTGACAAATTATACTTTGTTTCTGGGACTAGATAGGAGATTCATGCAGTGTGTAGGAAGAAATAAGATCAAATAGGGCTAAACTTGGTTCACAGAAGAAATCAAAGGTTTGGGCTTTTAGGCTAGATATTTAGTTGAAGATATTTTTTGTAGAGAGCACTGAAGTTAATGGAACAGATTGGTTAGAAATATAATTGTTGGAATTAAACTCAATCACTATTTTTGCTTCTTGCCATCTTCCACTTGATTTATTTTTAAAAATTTGTATAATTTATAAGTTGTAAAGTTCATAGTCATGCTCAAGTTGATTTGTAAAAACATCCCTTACAGAATGATAGCGGACTGATCACACAAAGTTATCCTGAAAAGATTCCTTAATGCTACTTATAGATCATTATACATTTTTAATACCATTACTGACTGCTTAGGAGTATCACAAATATATGAAGGCATTGTTTGCCTTGACAAAGAAATCCTTGATTCCTGGATGATAATATAGTAACTGAAATCTTGTTTCTAATGTTGGGCTTTCTGTTCTGATGTTTCCAGAAGTACTCTTGAGACTTTGTTTTTCTTGGTTCAGAAGGTGCCAGAGAGAGGCATCTACTCCACCAGTGGTTACGTGGCCATCAGCAGGGGATGTCAGGGACATATTCACTAGGATTGACTTCATAGGGGTGAGATGGAGAAATTAGCCATGCTCCTCCCTTTCTTTTCCCGGATGCTCAGGTCCTCTGAGATCTCTTAAACCTAAAAGTTTGCCCAGCCCTTCGATCATCTCTCTTCTTTGTGTCTTCAGTTCCTCATGTTATCCACTTGATGATACCAAAAAAATAAACCAAACTCACTGCCGTCCAGTCAAGCCCGACTCAAAGCGACCCCTCTTTGGGTTTCCGAGTCAGTGTCACTATCGAAGTAGATTATCCAACCTTCCTTCTGAGGAGTGGCTGGCGGGTTTGAACCGCCAGCCTTCTAGTTAGCAATCAAATGCCTTAGGCACTATGCTCCCAGAGCTCCTTGCTTTATGATAGTCTATATGTAATTCAGACATAATGCTGCTCAGCATCTCTTCTCAGTTAAATGGGTTGATACGGGGAAAGTGTTTAGTACAACATAATCTCTGGCATGTGGAAAGCACTTGGTAAATGTTAGCTGTTAATCAGAAGAATTGTCTTGAGTGGGGGGGGTAAATGTGTACCATTATCTGTGCTAACTGTCCAGCTAGCATAAGAAAACAACTATGTTCCTCTAAGAGTTTATTTTCAGAGCATTGTGTTCATTTTGCTCCTGTTGTTTGAAATTCTGGTCATATTTCTAGAGTTTCTTTTCATTATAGTGTTACATACTTTTGGATGGGTGCAATCTAGAAAATGTGTTTCTGTATCCAGGCTCTGTTTTTATTCTAGGTCATTTGACTAACAGGTTTTAGTTTAGAGCGTACATTAATATTTAGAAAATATTTTTATGCATTATTCATATCCAGAAGTACCTTTCTGGCAAGAAGCATTAACTTGTGTCACATTATCTAATTATCTTAAAGATAAACATGAGTGGCAAAAATGGAGATAAGTATTTATTATTTAAGTTATTATTTATCAAACAAAATTGAGGAATATTCATTCAACATTTCATAAATATTTATTGATATGTAAAAGTGTTGGTTAATACAGTGTTAAGTTACAAAAAATAACATGTTAGGAATTAATATTAATGTTTTACAAATAGGGAGACTGAGGTCCAGTAATATGCCTCACTTATTTCTAAATAATTGTCTTTCTTCCACTATCACAAAACTCACTTACCAGAAAAAAGTTGTAGCACTTAAAAATTCACATTATTTTGTCTAAATTCAAGTCCTCTTATTCTCTCCCTCCCTGCCCTTTTACATTGTTTCCACAGATATTTACTCTTCTCCTGGTATTTGCAGAGCTCTGTGATAGCCCAGTGATAAAAAGAAGAATAAAATTAGATCCTTAGCTTCAAAGAACTAACGTTTTGGTATAGGAGAGATGATGAACACTTTTATTATATACCTTTAGTGAAATAATTTTAATAAACAATAGAAGTTCTCCAGAGGAGATGATACTTAATTTTGTACCGATAGTGCCTAAGGCACTTGACTGCTAACCAGAAGGCTAGAGGTTCAAACCCACCAGCTACTCCTCGGAAGGAAGGTTGGGCAGTCTACTTCCGTAGTGATACTGCCTTGGCAACCCAAAGAGGGGTCTCTGTGAGTCAGGTCCAACTTGACGGCACATAACAACAACAGCAGAGTAGATGAAACCTGGAGAAAGGGTTAAAGAACAAATAGTTTTCCAGGCAGATAAGGCTTTCCAGATAGAGGGTACAGCTTGTGCAAAGGCATGACAGGCACGACGTCATGAAACTATGGATTATTTAAGAAGTGTATAGTCATGAAGTACTGCTGGAGTAAGGGATGAGAAGTGGAAGAGATTAAGTTGAAAAAAATAGGTTGAGGCCAAATCTAAAGGAATTGAATGACCAGACATTAGACATTATTTTGTAGTCTCTTGGTTCCCCACTTTGTATCCTTAAGAAATTTTTAGGGCTGTTCTTATAACACCCCTCATTAGGTCACTCGGATACCATCAAAGGATATTTACATTAAAACACCTCTGTTGTTCTTGTTAGGTGCCTTCTAGTTGGCTCTGACTCAGCAGCCTTAAGTATAACAGAATGTAACATTGTCTGGTCTTGTGCCATCTTCACAATTGTTGCTGTGTTTGAGCCCATTGGTTCAGCCACTGTGTTAGTCTGTTTCATTGAGAGTCTCCTTTTTCACTGACCCGCTACTTTATTGAGTTCTGGTGGTGCATTGTCTAAGATACTTGACTGCTCACCAGAAGGTCAGGGGTTCAAGCCCACCAGACACTCTGTGGAAGGAAGATGGGTAATCTACTTCTGTAAAGATTTACCACCTCAGTAACCAAGTGGAGGTCACTATGAGTTGGAACTGACTTAGTGGCAAGGAGTTTGGTTTTTGGTTTGGTTTACTTTACCAAGAATGATGTCTTTCTCCAGCACTTGGTCCTTCCGATGACATCCAAAGTAAGTGACACAGAGTCTCACCATCCTCACTTCAGAGAAGTGTTCTGGCTCGTACTCCCTCCAAGATTGATTTGCTTGTTCCAACGTGTCAGTTCTTTGGTCTTCATCTTTTCATTGTCCATGCATTTGAGGCAATTGAAAATACCATGGCTTAGGTCAGGTACACCTTTATCTTCAAATTGACATCTTTACTTTTTAACACTTTAAAGAGGTCTTTTGCAGCACATTTGCCCAATACAGTATGTTATTTGATTTCTTGACTGCTGCTTCTATGAGCGTTGATTGTGGATCCAAGAAAAGTGAAATTTTTGACAACTTCAATTTCTTTCCAATTTATTGTGATGTTACTTATTGGTCCAGTTGTAAGGATTTTTTTCCTTTGTGTATAGATGTAATACATACTGAAGGCTATAGTCTTTGACCTTCATCTGTAAGTACTTCAAGTTGTCTTCACTTTGGCCTGCAAGGTTGTATCATCTGCATACCTCCATTTAATGAGTCTTTCTCTAGTCCTCATGCCACATTCTTCTTCATGTAGTCTATCTTCTCAGATTAGTTATTCAGCATATAGATTGAATAAATAAGGTGAAAGAATATAGACATCCTACATTCCTTTTCCAATTTCTAACCACACAGTATCTCCTTGTTCTGTTCTAATGCCTTTCTCTTGATCTGTGTACAGGTTCCATATGAGCACAAATAAGTGTTCTGGAATTCCCATTATTCTCAGTGTTATCCATAATTTGTTAGGATCCACACAGTCAAATGCCTTTATGTAGTTGATAACACAGCACCTCTGTAGGAGAATAAAACACTAGATAAGGAACAAAGGAACAGCTACTTAGTGTTAGCCAAGGATGGATTTCAGAATACCTGATGAAAAGCTAAAATGTAAAATTTAGGCAATTGTCTAAGATAATTTTTCTCTTCACCAAGATTTATTGATTATTAAGCAGCAGAGCAGTTTGGTATGAAAGTAATTTACATTACTGAATAATGACACGGGAATGCCTGAATGGGAGGCCAGTTTACCACTGCATAAACAAGAACTAGGGGAGAAGGTCTGAGATTTTCCATTAGAAAAGGATTCACCCTTAAAGCAAATGAAATGTAAGAAAGTCAACTTCTGTATCATAGAGTACAGTGAAACTAATTTAAACTTGGAAAAAATTTAAACGGGCAATATCAAATACCTATCTTGGACCAGGCACAGGGAAAAGAAAAAAATAATGCTGAAAACTAGGACCTGGTAGGGGAAGATTAAGAATAATAATAAAAAGGACAAAAGTATTAATAATATTAGTTTGTTTGAAACAGACAAATAC
>NW_006921718.1:8056079-8056807 GCF_000298275.1 Orycteropus afer afer | reverse complement strand
TGAGTTTTGTTCCACATTGTTCTCCCTCTCTATCAAGGATCTCCTACATAGATCCCCTTCCAAGTGGAAGACAGTGGTAGCCAGGCACCATCTAGCTCTTCTTGTCCCATAGTTGTATAGGCTACAGATCAGATGGTGTGCCAGTCGCTAGGACTAATTGTTTCCATTAATTTTGGTTTTCTTCATTCTTTGCTCTGGATGAGGAGAGACCCATCGTTGCATCTGGATGGCAGCTTGCTAGCTTTTAAGATCCCAGTCGCTACTCGCCAAAGTAGGAGGTGGAACAATGTTTTGTATAGTATATTATGCCACTTGAGCTTGATGTCTTCTGCGACTATGGTCCCAAGCCCACAGGTTTAACTACTAGGTCCCTCTGGGTAGCTGGCTGTGACCAAGCAGCAAACACACCATTTTTTAACTTCATTTTTGTTATTGATTTCTAATTGCAATGTATAGTAGTCAGAATATATTATCTTTACAATTTGATTCTTTGGAATTTGTCAAGATCTCTTTTCCATGGTTGATTTTGTGAATGTTGCAAGTTTGGACAAAAAAAAATTATATATATAGTCTCTGAGAGCTCTGATAGTGTAGTGCCTAAGGCGTTTGACTGCTAACCAGAAGGCTGACTGGTCAAACCCACCAGCCACTCCTTGGAAGGAAGATGGGGCAATCTACTTCCGTAGTGATACTGCCTCGGAAACCCAAGGAGGGGTTGCTATGAGTCA
>NW_006921718.1:8052641-8055328 GCF_000298275.1 Orycteropus afer afer | reverse complement strand
AGTGGCTGGTGGATTTGAACCGCCAGGCTTCTGGTTAGCAGTCAAGTGCCTTAAGCACTATACTACCAGAGCTCCCAACGTTCCTACAAAATTTATAGTTTCTTAGAAAATTGCTTTTCTGTTAGTATTTATTTCTGCTATCTCTTTTATGTATTGAAACTTGTACAATATTGTTCATAATAGATTTAAAGTCACCTCACCCCAAGTAAGTAACTGTAAATAACTTTAGATTATTTTAAAGAAATTTTTTTCACAAGATAATTAAGTATATAATTGGGTTTGAGGTGGAGTGGAATTATGAGAAAATAAAAGAAGTAGAAAAAGGTAACAGAGAGAGTGAATAATTGGTAGATCAAATATAAGAGAAGATGGAAAGGTTAAACTCTAAAGCCCATAGGAAAGAATTACCCTTTTTCAGGAGGAAGGGACATGTTTTCTTCTGATCTTACTTGAGAATTTGTGTTGTTCAGTGTTCTTGTTGTTTGTTGTTGTGTGCCGTCAAGTTGGACCCGACTCATAGTGACCCCTCCTTGGGTTTCCGAGACAGTATCACTATGGAAGTAGATCACCCAATCTTCCTTCCGAGCAGTGGCTGGTGGGTTTGAACCACCAGCCTTCTGGTTAACAGTCAGGTGCCTTAGGCAATAGGCTACCAGAGCTCCTGTTGTTCAGTGTAGTGGTCTCTAAAGTTGGTCCACTGGAGTATAGGAAGTAAATATGAAAACATCTAACTTATTTTTACTTTTAATTTAAAATAATAAAAAAAGACTGACTTTTACAAGTATTCAGTGTGTGGCCATTACTGCTCTCAGTTAGGCTGGTTGCACCCTCCTTTCTTCTTTGGCAGTATATTTTGACATAGAATTACATTTTATTTGTTCCAGGATAGGTGGGTTTATAGGTTATGATATATTAACCTATAGAAGGGTTACAGGTTCAATTTGTGGCAAAATACAAGAGTGATCTCACTTAAAAAAATGTTCCTTAAAATATATATTTTTTTTATTTTTACCAAAGGTACAAACGTTATAAATTTGTCTTTTTCTATGACTTGTAGCTATCAAGCAGTTTTTTTTTTTTTTTGGTGTAGTGGGAAAAGAAACCATTAATATGCTCCTTGGTGGCAAAGGTAAAGTGTTGTACTGATGATGATTAAAAGCATAGTAGCTTTTCAAAAGAAACTCAAAGGGAACTTTGAAAGCTGGATGTTTGAAAATATTTCTACCATTGCGTGATTTTTGTTGCTGAAAATTTATCTCTATGATCTTAGATGAAAAAAAAACCAATTTCAGGCAAATCAGTTCTGACTCATGGCAACCCCCAGTCGGGGTAGAACCGTACTCCATAAGGTTTTCAGAGGTTAGTATTTCAGAACTACATCACCAGGCCTTTCTTCCTAGGTACTCTAGGTGAACTCAAACCTCTAACACTTTGGTTAACAACCAGTCCATTAACCATTTACACAATGCAGAGATTCCATGCTCTTAAATAGATTCATAAAAAAAATAGGAACAGATTTTTAAAAATTTTGTAGTAAAATATGTGTAACAAAGAATTGCCATCTTAATTAGTTTTAAATGTATGACTCAGTAACATGAATGACATTCACCATGTTGTGCAACCATCAACACTATGGGAGAGAATTTTTTTAAAATAGAAGTTTAAACATCTTCAAACTAAGTAGTTTAAATACATTTTGAACTCTTTGTTAAAGTTATTTTAAAAAGCAGCACCTTTTGGTTGACTTGTGAGAACTAATTGACATAAAGGGAAGGTGGAAATTTATCTGATTTTAGAGAAATTTTTGCGTAACTGGTGAATGGAACTGAAAGATCATAAGTTACAGCCTTGATGTGCTGCTTCCGTTTATATACACATAGCTTTGTAAAATACCTTTTCTGCCTCTGATGGTCATTAAAACCAAGAATCAAAATAAACTCAATTTAGAATCAGGCCTTTGAATTATGCTGTGCTAAAATAATACCGGGAGCTCTGGTAGCATAGTGGCTAAGACACTTGCCTGCTAACCAGACGGCTGGCGGTTCAAACCCACCAGCCACTCCTCGGAAGGCAGGTTGGGCAATCCTACTTCCGTAGTGATACTGCCTCGGAAACCCAAGGAGGGGTCGCTATGAGTAGGGGCCGGCTCGACGGCACATAACAACAACAACAAAATATTACCAAGATTTAAAAAAATTACCAAGATTTAAAAAAAGGCAAAAAGACATAGTCAATCACATGGCTCTCAGAGAAAAAAGTGCTGTTTTTCTGATTATTGTAGAGCAAAATAAAAACCATTACATTTAAAATAGAATTTAAATTTTTAAAAGTAAACTGCCATCTTTAAGATACTACATTTTAAATTTCTATTTGTGAGTATATTTTATAATGTAAATAATTACTAGTTTACTGGTATATGAATATAAATAAGTAGTGGTTTATATATGAAAAACACTGATGAAGTATGCAATCCAAATTTGGACATCATTGGTCTAGAAAGGAAAACTTACCCAATGTGCTGAGACCTAAGCTATTGAATCCTCTGGAAGTGAAGAGTCTAAAAAGTCCTGGAAAATATTTGATAGGAGCTCTGGTAGCCTAGTGCCTAAGGCACTTGACTGCTAACCAGAAGGCTGGTGGTTCAAACCCACCAGCCACTCCTCAGAAGGAAGATTGGGCAATCTAGT
>NW_006921718.1:8024461-8052056 GCF_000298275.1 Orycteropus afer afer | reverse complement strand
TAGCGACCCCTCCTTGGGTTTCCGAGGCAGTATCACTACGGAAGTAGGATTGCCCAACCTTCCTTCCGAGGAGTGGCTGGTGGGTTTGAACGGCCACCCTTCTGGTTAGCAGTCAAGTGCTTTAGCCACTATGCTACCAGAGCTCCTTGGTGCACTATAGATACCATTATATGCTTGTGGAATGAATGTTTGAAAAAAAGGATGAATGAATGAATGAGTTTATGTTCTGTAATGCATCTCTGATTGTCCTGTTAGTTGTATTACTAGTGATAAGGTATCTGCTAAAAAAGTACATGTGCTTGTTTATTAGAAATGTTTTACTGTAAATTGTTAGTAAATTGGATCTGTGCTGCTTGTTTTTCAAAGAAGTCCCCACTTGGAGATTAAATGAATTAATGCCCATGTTATATATTCAGAAGTTTGCATTGGTTTGAGAGTTGATCTTCAGCAAACATTTATATGCATATTTTAGTAATTCCATTGTTTTAAAGATTCAGGCTTTTGTCCTTTGTGGTATATAGTTACATAGTCCTAACATAGTTTAACTTTATGGAAATGCTTGTAAAAAGAATTTTTGTAGCGTGAATCATTTCTACTGATAATCCTAATTTTGCTCTTACTTCCTGCTTTGCACTGATTACGTACAGCACAATGAGATGACGGAAAAGAAAGCCCCAGCTTTTGGAACATACGCCTTTAAGCTCCAGACAAAGAGAATGAAAACTCAGTGCTGTATTAGATTCCTTCTTCAGCAGAACTGAATTCCTCATGACAACCAGCCAGGCTGGAGGAGTTAAGAGCAGCAATTTTACATTACACTGGAGTTTCTAGGCTGGCATGGAAAGAGATGCCAGTATTAGCTATTTGCATCTTATTGTAGCCACAGGGATATGTGAACAGCCGGAGAATTAATTTGATATATATTCCCAGAAGCCTCTCTTCTGCCAACAGAATTCTATTACTATGAGCTTCTGAGTATGTTCTGTGAATTTGTTTCTTGCTTTTTAATATCCACTATAGCATATTTTGGGAGCTCTGGTAGCATAGTGGCTAAGGCACTTGACTGCTAACCAGAAGGCTGGTGGTTCAAATCCACCAGTCACTCCTCGGAAGGAAGGTTGGGCAATCCTACTTCCATAGTGATACTGCCTCGGAAACCCAAGGAGGGGTCGCTATGAGTCAGGGCTGACTCGATGGCACATAACAACAACAACAACAACATAGCGTATTTTGAGTAAGTGGATTGCTACATAATGAGGTGCAGCTATATCTTGGTTTGGAGCAAACTCTGTTAACCTAAGGAGATACAGGTAGAAAAGGTAAGGCTCTGAGTATACAAATGCCTTCTACCTTTAGGAAGGCAGGGATTTCAGATTAACACACAGTGCTTTATCTAGTAAATGGCAGCCATTCCTGAAATGTTTTATCCGTTGTTAATGGAATTCCAGACACCAGCAAGAAGATAGATATGTTGAAGGGCAAACCCTGCCAGACTAGGGTTGCTTCAGCTGGTTCCTAGAGCTCCTGGGAGCAGGGAGTATGTGTTCTGCTGCGCTGCTTCTCAGATCTAGGTGGGAGGTGCATCTTTTAAGAGACCTTCTCTTTTACATCCTTTGCTTCAACTTCTCCTTTCTTAGTCTCAAGATTGAAACTCCTTCCTAAGTAGCTTTTGCATTTGAATCTTTTACATCAGATTTTAAAATGAAGTTATTTCAGGCATCACCAAGAATATTGGAAGATGCTTTGTGGAGCAGAAAGGCAAAGTCCAAGATAGGACTGAAATTGGCTGTTGGAAGTACAGGTGTTTTTGCTTCGGCACTGCATGTGTGCACTTAAAAAAAAAAAAAGCAGTTCACTTTCTGCAAAATCTTTCACTACGCTAAAAGCTTTTTGGGAAAAATGAAGCTAGGGACAAGTTACTCAAAACCTCTCCAGCTGTGTACACAGAGGATAAATATAAACAATAAGGATCCAAATAAAAATACTGACACAGTTAAACGTTGCCCCTGGCATTTGCACCTGGTGTCACTGGCTGCCCATCCTCACCCTCTAGAGCTTATGGACTTCCTTCCTGCATGGGGCGTGGGGCCTGGAAGGCATTTACTTTTAATGGAAACCAGTTTTATCAAAATTAAAAATAAGATCCAGGAATCGTTTCCTCATTTTTTTTTTTTTTTTTTTAAATACAAGGGAAAATGTTTCTAGCTTTTTCATTCGTTCTTGCAGCCTCTCCAGAAAGGGAAGTTGAGCCACTAAAGTAGCCATTGCTTGTACTATACAAAGGACTTTAAACAAGAATATAGCTTTCTCTTAAGATCTTCGTGTATTGCTGACATCTTTCCTTTAGTTGTGAGAAAACTTTCTCCTGATCATTTCATAACATTAATGTGCTGGCAAAAATTGAATATGAACCAACACAATTATGCATTATACCAACATCATGTCATAGTGTTAGCTAAATCACATGGGCAAAAACACGTTTTTATAGTTCAGCAGTAACTGCTAGGAGAAGAGTCGTCCAGTAACCTTTGTTATTTCTCCGTCCTGGGTCATGCACTGCTTTGGCTCAAGTGTACCAATGGGACATACTCTTTAGAACAGCTGTTCTCAAAAGTGTGAGCTGTGGACCCCTTGGGAACCTCAAGAAGTTTTTAGGTGGTATACAAGGTCAAAACTATTTTATAAGATATTACTTGCCTTTTTCTCTGTGTCAGCCTTTGCCGTTATATTGCAAAAGCAGTGGTATCTAAAATGACTGGCATCTTAACATGAATAAAGGCTGTGGCATAAGCTCTACTAGTAAGTCTTTATATTTTTTACTGCCAGCACTTGCAGTAAAATTATAATAAAGTTAACAAAACAAAACGTTTTCCCTTAAGAATGTTCTAGGTTGAAACAGTGTAAATTATTAATTTTTTTGAAATTTCGATCCTTGATTATCATGAATGTTCTGTAGGATGAAATGGGAAATATACATAAAATAATTCTGCTGCACACTGAAGCACAGTGGTTATCTTGAGGAACATCATTCTATTTCGAGATGTCTCCTAGGCATCCAAATTGGTCAGGAGTTTGATATACCTGACTCTTAACTCTCATATAGTACTCACATACTTGAATATATTGGAATGTTTCTGGTATAAATTTTTTACTATCTTCTTTTCATGGCATATTTGATCTCTTTCATTTTATTTAAATAAAATAATATATTTTGTATCCTGATCTGGAATCTCACGTAAGTTACAAACTTAAAAATACGTTTGCAAAGGCTTCTCAGTTGTCTTGACCTTTCAGGCTAGGGGACTGTGTACACCTTATCACATGTGCCAGGAAAAAAACTACTTGCTATAAATGGCTAAGGAGCAGTACCTTCTTTAAAACTCTTTCCCCCCGCCTACAAAGTCCAAGGAGAAATCAGAAACTATGTTAGATAATCAGAATCTTGAACCTTGATTCTTGTGCAGTGTATATGATTTACTTAGGATAATAGGTTTAAAAACAGGATTTGCTGAGTGCTGTTAGCAGCACAATGGAGCTCAGATTTGCCCTTTCATTCTGTAATCAAACCTTGTTAATTTTTGCTTTAATTCCCTATTGGTTTTCTGTTAAAATATTTTTAAGTATAATCTCTAATAGAAAAGAGTGAAAGCAGTTGTTTCAGAAGCATGATGGTATTTGATCCTTTAAAGCAATGTTGCTAAGGGAACTTTTATTTGCCTAGAAGGAAAACAAAGTGCTTATTAGGATGGAGAAAGAGAATTGAAATGATTTCCTCTCAGCAAAGAAAAGCATATAAAATGTTGCTGTATTAGGAGTGAGAGAATCTTCCTGACTGGACACAGGCCGTGTAGTTTCTTGAGGGAGTGGTCAGGCTCACCTATACTTCTTAAGGTGCAGCCTCTTGCTGCCAAGAAGCTTCTGAAAAAGAAGCAGGAGCCAGGGAGATCACCAAGGGCAGTTAGCTTTTTAGATCTGATTCCACATTCAGGGAAAAGGGGCTTCCTGTGAGAAGACAGAGAAAAGCATCTGGCAGTTGAAAACAAATTGGCTCTGAGATGAGCTTTTTGGAAGGACAGTTGATGCCAGCCAGGTGATAAGAAGTTAAATTCTTAGAACTGAACTGGGAAAGAGACTAATGGTAAATGATGCTTAGTTAGAAATGTGCTAGAATATATCTGAGCATTTCTTTAAATCATATGCCTTATAGAATACTTACATACAGTTTTTCTTTTTTAAATATTTTTTTATTGAGACTACACAGCAGAACATAATACCAATTCAACCATTTCTCCATGTATACTGACATTGCTTACATTCAAGTTGTGCAGCCATTCTCACCCTAGTTTTCTGAGCTGTTCCTCCCCCATTAACGTAAACTCAACTGTCCCCTAAGTTTCCTATCTAATCTTGAGTTGCTGTTGTCAACTTGCTTATATTATAAAATGTATTGTGTCCCGTTGAGTCACTTCTGACTCATTGACAGTAGAACAGAGTGGAACTGCACCATACAGTTTCCTGGGCTGTAATCTTTATGGGAGCAGATTGCCAGGTATTTTGTCCCATGGAGCCTCTCGTGGGTTTGAACCACTGACCTTTTAGTTTGTAGCTGAGTGCTTAACCACTCTGTTACCACACAAAAAACAAAACCATAGCCAATGCTGTTTAGTTGATTCCAACTCATAGCAACCCTATAGGACAGAGTAGAATTGTTTTGTTGAGTTTTCAAGGCTATAAATCTTTATGGGAGCACACTCTGCCTCATCTTTCTTCTACAGAGCAGCTAGTGGGTTTGAACTGCCAAACTTTGGTTAGCAACCGAGCACTTAATGAGTGTGTCATTAGGGATCTGTAATTATCCCATATACATAAATCTTAAAAGAGCCATGTTCAAGGCAGATACTCTTTACTGTTAGCTCTTGTTAGATGTCATGAAGTTGGCTCTGCCTCATGGCAACCCTATGTACAACAGAACGTAACACTGCCCAGTTATATGCCATCTTCACAATCCTTGCTATATTCCTGAGCCTATTGTTGCAGCTACTGTGTCAATCCATCTTATGGAGGGTCTTCCCCTTTTTCGCTCACCCTCTACTTTTACCAAGCAGGACATCCTTCTCCAGGGACTTTTTCCAAGACAGATTTGTTCGTTCTTTGGGGTTTCTGTGATATTTTCAGTTTTCTTTGCCAACACCACAATTCAAAGGCATCAAATCTTCCTCGGTCTTCCTTATCCATTGTCCAACTTTCACATGCATATGAGGCAAATGAAAATACCATGGCTTGGGTTAGGCACACCATAGTCTTCAAAGTGATATCTTTGCTTCTTAACACTTTAAATTAGAGTTCTTTCACAGCAGATTTGTCAAGTGCAATAAAATGGCTGATTTCTTGATTGCTGCTTCCATAGATTTTGATTGTGGATCCAAGTAAAATGAAATCCTTGACAACTTTAACCTTTTCTCCATTTATCATGATGTTGTTAGTTGGGCCCGTTGTGAGGATTTTCGTTTTCTTTATAATGAGATGTAATCCATACTGAAGACTGTAGTATTTGAACTTCATCAGTAAATGCTTCAATCTTCACTTTCAGCAAGCAAGGTTGTGTCATCTGCATGTCACAGTTTGTTAATAAGTCTTCATCCAATCCAGATGCCATGTTCTTAATATATTCCAGCTTCTTGGATTATTTGCTGAGCATACAGATTGAATAAGTATGATGAAATGATAAAACCCTGATGCACACCCTTCCTGATTTTAAACCGTTTAGTAACCCCTTGTTCTGTTTGAATGACTGCTTCTTGGTCTGTGTACAGGTTCCTCATGAGCACAATAAAGTGTTCTAGAGTTTCCATTCTTCACAATATTACCCATAATTTGTTATGATGCATGAAATCAAATGCCTTCGAATAGTCAATAAAATACAGATGTTAAACATCTTTCTGGTATTCTTCACTTTTAGCCAAGGTCCATCTGACATCAGCAGTAATATTCCTTGTTCCATGCCCTCTTCCGAATCCAGCTTGAATTTCTGGCAGTTTCCTATTGATGTACTGCTGCAACAATTTCTGAATTACCTTCAGCAAAATTTTACTTGCGTGTGATATTAATGATATTGTTTGATAATTTTCACATTCTGTTGGATCATCTTTCTTTGGAATGGGCACAAATATAGATTTATTCCAGTCTGTTGATTAGGTAGCTGTCTTCCAAATTTTGGGGCATTAATGAATGAGCACCTCCAGTGCTACATCCTTATAGATAAATCTTAAAAGAGCTCAAGGCAGACATTTTTACTAGTTGAGTTAAATTATTATTTGGTTTTTAGAAGACTTTAAGAAGGGGGATATTTTTGGCTTAATGCAGTGGTTTCAGAAATTCATTCAGCCCTCATGGCTCCAGAAAATCTGGATTCCATGAGAATTTGAAATTTTCTTGATGATGTATGTATAATATGTGTGTGCATATGTATCACTTTCTTTTTATTGATTAAAAATAGTCTTTATATTATCTTGAAGTACAGTTTTCCCTCATGTTGTTAAATATTTACATATATTTACTTATGTTTTTACTGCTAGGTGCTGTTGAGTCGACTTGACTCACAGCAACCCTGTGTACAACAGCAAGGAGCACTATGCCATCCTGTGCCATCCTTACAGGTGTTGCTTTGTTTTAGCCCATTATTGCAGCCACCATTTTGATCCATCTCATTGCCCAAATGTGTTGATGTTGAGTCAGTTCTGACTCACAGCAGTCCCATTTGTTAAAGAGTAGATTTGCTTCATAGGTTTTCTTGGCTGTAATCTGTACAGAAGGAGTCTCTTAGTGGTGCACATGATTAAGCTCTAGACTGCTAACTGGAAGGTTGGTGATTCAAACCCAGCCATAGGTGCTTCAGGAATGAGAACTGGTGATCTTCTTACGAAAGGTCACAGCCTTGAAAACCCTATTGAGTTCTACTCTCCATACATGGGGTGGTCCCGAGTTGGAGTCAACTCAGTGGCATCTAACAACAGCAATCTTTGTGGAAGCAGATTTCTAGGCCTTTCTTCTGTTAGATGGGTTTTAATTGCCTCTGAAGGACCTACGCATGCACGTATATGCACACATATATGTTATTGTGTATATACACACATTGTTTTAAATATGGCTTTTGTAATAATTAAAAAAAAAACCTTCAACAGTATAAAAACTGCATTGATCATACTAGTGAATTGAAAATCAATATATATAGTTTTTAGACACTGTACCAGGTGCTTGGGGGAAGTGAATTCAAAGATGGGTAAGACCTTTCTCCTACCCATGAGGATGTTTTGTCTGTTGGGTAAATTTGAGTTACATAAAACAGTTACAGGACTTGAAGCACCTTTTGCATTGAGCAAATCTGTTTCAAAAGTCTTTTGTAAAGTGTTGAAAAGCAAAGATGTCAGTTTGAGGATGAAGGCACACCTGACCGAACCATGCTGTTTTCAAACGTTTCATATACATCTGAAAGCATGCATGAATAAGGAAGACTGAAGAAGAAGACTTATGCCTCTGAATTATCATTGAGGGAAGAATGTTGAATGTAACTGGACTGCTAGAAGAACGAACAAATCTGTCATGGAATAACCTCTGGAATAATCCTTGGAGGCAAGGATAATAAGACTTTGACTTACGTACTTTGGACATGTTATCAGGAGAGACCAGTCCCTGAATAAGGACACCAGACTTGGTATGTTGTTGTTGTTGTTGTTGTTATGTGCCGTCGAGTCAGCCCGACTCATAGCGACCCCTCCTTGGGTTTCCGAGGCAGTGTCACTACAGAAGTAGATTGCCCAACCTTCCTTCCGAGGAGTGGCTGGTGGGTTTGAACCGCCAGCCTTCTGGTTAGCAGTCAAGTGCTTTAGCCACTATGCTACCAGAGCTCCTAGACTTGGTATAGTAGAACTCAAAAACTCATTGCCTTCGAGTTGGATCCGACTCATAGCAACCCCTCCTTGGGTTTCTGAGGTGGTATCTCTACAGAAGTAGATTGCCCACTCTTCATTTCAAGGAGTGGCTAGTGGATTTGAACCCCCAGCCTTCTAGTTAGCAGTCAAATCCCTTAGGTACTAGGAGGAAGACCCTTCATAAGGTGGATTTTCATAGTGGTTGCAACAGTGGACTCAAACATAACAACTATTGTGACGATGGTGCTGGATGGGCAGTGTTTTATTCTATTGAACGTGGGTCACTATGAGTCAGACCTGACTTGATGATACCTGACAACAACACACTTACTGTAGGGGTCTGTGCAGACTGCTGTGAGAGCACAGAGGATAGAGCAACCCATTCTTCTGGGGTAGTTGGAGAAGACTGTTCAGAAGAGGCAGTATTTGAACTAGGTCACGAAGGATAAATAGGAGTTGTCAGAGGAAGAAGAGAAGGAAGTGTTTCAGGCAGATGGTATTCCATGAGCAAAGGCATGGAAGCAGTGATTTAGGAACTGTAGTGAGAACTCTGTATTTAGAGCAATAAACTGTGTGAGGGATTGGTGGAAAGGAGTCTGTAGAATTAGGCACTAGCTATATCATGAGGAACCTTATATTCCACAGTAAAGGGTTTGAACTTTCCTTCTTGGGAACAGAGAACTAGTGAGCTGGTTTGCTTTTGAGTATGATGGATCTGATAACAATGTGAACATTGGGGTGGAGGGCTGGGAGAATAGTGATGGGCAGACAGGTTGGAAGACATTGAGTTGTAGTAGTTCCGGGAGTTCTGAAGATAGTGGAAGGAGTTGATAAGGAAAATTGTGTTATAGTCAACTCAATTTGGTGATATAGTAATTGCATATACTTACAAAAACTATAATAAAGATTTTTAATCCTCAGGAATATGATGGGAAATTGGAAAAACAAGTAACAAGTAACAAACATTACTTGAATTCCTTATAAGTTTTTAAGTTCTTTAGGTTTAGCCATCTTTAAATTACAAATGTACATCTTCAGACACAAAAATTCCTTCATGGCAAATTTAGCTGAACTAGATTAGGCCCGTGTTACTAATAGCATGTTAGCTGTCAACAGCTTAACGTAGAGAAAAGAGATTATGTAAATGTACCATTTTATTATATATTAAAATTGAAGACTAATTAATATTACTTCCATTTCAGAGTGTTGAATTCTCTCAATATATTATTTTCTGGTTTTCCTTTCAGAGTAATTTGGTAATTTCACTGTTGCTTTGGAGATAGAAATATACCTTTGTGGGTATAAATTCATATCATTTCTAAGGACCAAATATAGGCTAAAGAGGAAAAGAAATTGTAAAACAGATAAATTGTATTCTGTTTAAACATCGAATCCAAAAGATAATCATTTTACTCTGAGCTGAGGCTTTGATCAAATAAGTGAGCCTGGTCTCCTGTGATCAAAACACTGGGGGCTTTCCATTCTTCCTT
This sequence comes from Orycteropus afer afer, assembly GCF_000298275.1. Lineage (NCBI taxonomy): Eukaryota > Metazoa > Chordata > Mammalia > Tubulidentata > Orycteropodidae > Orycteropus > Orycteropus afer. The sequence continues at coordinate 8,042,638 of NW_006921718.1, read as the reverse complement.
TTCAGTGATTTGCCCTGAGAGGGAGAGTCTGTCATTTGCCTAATTAAAATTGCAGTAAGTGAGTGTTTTATTTCTGGTGGCATGCACCAGAAATAAAAATTAGTCCTTTAAAACACATAGCCATTCGTTTACAGAGTCTTCTATAAAAGTGTATTTTTTTTAAATGAATTCTTAAGATGACGTTCATACCTACCTTAGTTTGAACTACATGTATTTGGTATCTTAAATTCAAGCACTTTTGAAAATTGTCTGCAGATACGGTTATCAGAAACATGTTTACTATTTAACAATCAGTACTCAGTTAAGGTGAGATAAAGTATCCATGAAAGATAATGTTGAGAGGGAGAAAAACCCACATAATATCCCAGGGCTTCATAGACCAATAATAATCTGGTTTCCTGTGAGAGGTGCTTTGGCTATAAGGAATGTTACTAAGGACTGAGCCTGCCAAGAGGTTCCATTGTGTTTATTTCATTTGTGTTTGGTCCCGGAAAACCTGGTTTTAAAATTTGCTTTATTTCTTATAGGCCACTTCAGTCCATAATCAGGTCATTATGATTTGGTCTCATTTTCAGACCTCAACCATGTCTCTCTCACTGGCCTGTAGCCCTTAGTTTAGTTCTTGTTTCTGACTTTGGTTGTGGGTGATGATGAACATTTACATCTGCACCAAAATGCACTTGAGAGCATCTCCTCCATTGCATCTGATTCTTGACTCTCTTAGTGGTATCTGATTTTTTTTTAATATCTTTATTAGCTGCCTTGATGTATTAAGTGAAAGAGCTGTTTTGAATCTGATTCTGTTCTCTACCAGATGGAGTAAAAAGATAGTTTTAAAAAAATTATTTTTGGAGACTGACAAGTGTAACTTTTATAATTTTATCGATTATGGGAAAATCCAGAAATACTTGTTTAAAATTTAAAATATTAAGGGAATCTCAATTGTTACTTTTTAACAATTGAGTAATAACACAAGAGAAGCAGTGCTTATTGATCAGAAATATTTGTACCCACAGTTATTTAATATCTACATGTATGGATAGATATTTCTCAGTTATTAGGAGGAAGTTGGTTTTCATTCATTTGCAATATTTCAATTAAACTACCTTTTACAAATTGAAGGTGTCAGAACTGGATTTTAATCTTGATATCAGTGTACATTTTTGCTTGGAATGAAGTTACAAGCAAACATGATCTGGTTGTTAATTGTTTTACAGATGAAAACTGGGATGATGACCAATTGCTTGGTTTTGAACCCTGCAATGAAAACCTTATCTCTGGCTGCAATATAATCAATGGGAAATGTGAATGTGACACCATTCGAACCTGCAACAATCCCTTTGAGTTTCCAAGGAAGGATATGTGTCTCTCTGCTCTGAAGAGGATTGAAGGTAAGTACTAATTTTCGCTAATCCTCTAATTGTGAACCTTAGCATGTGTACTTTTGACTATTGGTAGTATCTGAGCCTGAAAAGGCAAACATAAACTGAGAGAGATTGGTAACTTTTCTAACCCCAAATAAACTTCATAAGATTTACCAGGTACCTATGCGATGTTGTCTGTGTGTGAGTGTGGTTGGTGCTGTAGTAAGTGTGAGCAGGGTAATGTGTGCCAGCTTGTCTAGGTCACCTGTGCATTATGGATGATTTCACGAGTGGTGGTCTTGAGATTAGCATCTGTTGTCACCGTTTCCATTCCACTTGATTTACCAGAAGATGGTGCTCCAGAAGGAGAGTCTGCTAATTAGAAATGCAGCTCATCTGGCAAGAAATAATATATCTTTAGAAGAGACAGGAAAATTGTGTAGTGAAGATTGAAGGCTTAGTGAAGTTGGTTCTGCCAGGGTGGCAAAAATGACATTGGTGTAGATAGGTCACTGGGTACTTCACTTCTGGAGAGAAGTCAGAAATTATACTAAAGCAATAAGAAAATTATGCTCAGCTGGCTTACGACTTTTATACATTCATTCATAAATCCTAAAAAAAGGATTGATGACTTAAAAATAATGATTCATAGCAATAGTAATCGTCAGTAGATCCATAGCTTGGTGCAGTGCCTTAAACAAGAGGTAAGTCCTGGGCTTGGCTCTGCCTGCCCTGCCTAGCCCTAGGTTCCTCTTGAGAGTACAAAGGCTTAATACAACATTCTTGAATATACTTTTTATTTCTAATATCATGTCATTCCAGCATGGAGAGCTTGGTAATATAGTTTGGAGAGCAAAGATTTGTGAAGTCCAAAATCAAGTGCATGAGGATAGTAATGGCAGGATTGATATTTCTGAATTATATTGTTTCTAAACCAAACCTCTCTGGTAGCATAGTGGCTAAGGCACCTGACTGCTCACCAGATGGCTGGCGGTTCAAACCCATCAGCCACTCCTCAGAAGGAAGGTTGGGCAATCCTCCTTCCGTAGTGATACTGCCTCGGAAACCCAAGGAGGGGTCGCTATGAGTCAGGGCTGACTCGACAGCACATAACAACAACAACAACAACAACACAAATCAAACCAAAACCAAATTCACTGCCGTGGAGTTGGATTCGACTCATAATGACTCCTCCTTGGGTTTCCGAAGCGGTATCACTATGAAAGTAGATTGCCCCATCTTCCTTCTGAGGAGTGGCTGGTGGGTTTGAACTGCCAGTCTTCTGGTTAGCAGTCAAATGCCTTAGGCACTATGCTTTTGTTTCTAGGTTACATTAAATGGTAGTAAAAGGTAAGAAATTTATAATAGTCTCTGAAACAACATTTCTTTTTGTATTTTCTAATGCTGCTAAGTCATTAAAAGAGACTATAGTACAAAACAATAGAAATAGAAATAGTTTTAGAAGAAGAAAAGATTTAGTTCTAAATGAGAAACTGAGGTTCCCAGAATTGATTAGTAACAGGTCCGCTCGTAACCCTGTCAGTTATTCTTTCAGTCACATCATGACTTTATATAATACAGTCAGGTGCCTAACTCATTTTTACTGTTTCAGGGCCCTTTGTTTACCCCTCTTCTCACTCACATCACCTGCCAAAACTGGATTTGCCAACTCTAAAGATTTGGAGATAAAGATGAAATGGTCATATGTCTATATAAATCCTTTATTCTCTAATTTAGTTATCCATACATATTTTATGTAACATTATATGAAATACTGTAGCAATTTAGAAATACTGCTTTTTGCTATTATATGTCATGAAGTTGTTTATTCAAGCATTTTAAATGCATATTTAGTATTATTAGTTCTGTCATTGTCTTTAATTAGGCCACCCTTCAGGGCATTTAACACTGTGTTCTTGAGCACACCCTCACCCTCTTCATTGCAATCTAACTTGTTTGCAATGCAGCAGATTTTGAATCTATGTATGATGCTGTCACCAGAACTAAAAAAACAAACCCACTGCCATCAAATAGATTCTGACTAGTAATGACCTTATAGGACAGAGTAGAAGTGCCTCATTGGGTTTCCAGTGCTGTAAATCTTTACAGAAGCAGACTGCCTCATCTTTTCCATGAAGTGGCTGGTGGATTTGAACCACTGATCTTTTGGTTAGGAGCCCAAATGCTTTAATCACAGAACCACCAGAGCAGAGCTCCTTGATGCTGTCGCAGGAAGTTTTATTCTAAAAAACAGTGTCTGTTCACTTTTAATTTGTTAGGTATATATTTATGATCTCCATAATGTGGAGATTACTGCATTGATTTTTTTTTTTTTAATTTTTTATTTAGCCTAATTAATTATTGTGATTTGGGTGACCCCACTGCAACAGTTCCCCTCCCACTTCCTCCTAATAGTTACCACTTCCTCCATGTACTCCTGCCCCCTGAGCTGTCTCCCTGTGCATAAACAGCCTTTCTTTCTCCCATGATTGTTCTCTCCAGGGAGTGTATCTACCTCAGGTAAATGTTCAACTCATATGCCTGTCTTTTGTTTGGCTGGAAGCCACAGGTGTGGGTTCAGTTCCAGACCTGAAGGGCAGCTAGGGGCCATAATCTCAGTGGTTCCACCAGGGTCTATCAGACCAGCAAACCTGGTCTCCCCCCCCTTTTTTTTTTGCAAATGATCTTGAGTTTTGTTCCACATTGTTCTCCCACTCTCTCCAGGATCTCCCACATAGATCCCCTTCCAAGTGGTTGACAGTGGTAGCCTGACACCATCTAGTTCATCTGGTCTCATAGTCGTATAGGCTGTGGATTGCATGGTGTACCAGTTGCTATGACTAATTGTTTCCATGGATCTTTGGTTTTCTTCATTATTCTTTGCTTTGGACGAGGAGAGACCCATTGTTGCATCTAGATGGCTGTTTGCAAGCTTTTAAGATCCCAGTCGCTACTCGCCAAAGTAGGAGGTAGAACAAAAATAAATTAATTAGGCTAAATAAAAAGAGAGAAATGGAGCATGATGAAATCATTGTTAGGAGGACAGGTTGTAGGGGATGCAGAAAGGTTAGCAAGGGGAGATATTGCAGTCAGGAGGCTCCTTAGATAGCTGCTTTCATTATTTAAACTGAACTAGAACGGTCTTGGGAAACAGTGAGAAAGAGATGGATATACATCATTTTGAAGGAAGAGCCTGTTGTATCTGTTAACATATAAGAGAGGAATGAAAAAGACTAAAGTAGATTCCAGGGTTTCTAACCTGAAATAGTAGAAGAATAATAATGCAAATAACAAATGGAAAAACTCTTTTAAGATGTTTGGATAAAGTACAACTCAAAGATGATGGAGTGGTTGTTAGTAGTGGGAGATATAAGGTCAAGAGGGTCTTTTAAAAACAGTGGCAGATATTATAGCATGTTTGAATGGTATAGTAAAGACGGAGAAGCCAATAATATAACAAAGTGGATGATTATAAGAGTAAAGGCTTTGAGGAATGAGAGAAGCAAAATAGTTTCTGTTTCTCAGCAAAGCACAAAACTAGTCTTCAGCAGACACTGAAGTGGAAGAAGGAGTGTGGGGATTTGAGAGAAAGAGGTAAATGTGAAATAGACATCTCAGAGAGAAAGGGTGAACTAACTAGGAAAATGTAATGAGGTGCCAACCACTGCTAATAGCTCACTTGAGGTTAGTGGTTATAAATTTGAAGGGAGACCAGTCAGCACAGTTGTGTGTTTTTTTTCCAGCTCTGCTGCAGGTGCAGTGTAGGTGGGGAGGTAGATTTAACTAGGGTTGAAATTTTTCCTGGCAAAGAGGTGCAAAAGGGGATTGAAGGTTATGTAAGGGAGTATTTGTGGTGACAGACCATGCCATCTGTGCTAGAAAGGTGATTAAGTGCTAGGGTCAGTGGAGAGGAGGCCATGGCGGGTTTGAAGAATTGTTGGAGTGGGGTAGCTGAGGAAGTAGTAATTTTGAGAATGGATACACAGGTGGAGCTGTCATTGGTTTCAGTAAGGGCTAGGATATAACCTTGGATGTACTTGGCTGAAGACGGATAAGAATAATACCGTGGAATTGGGGAGGTCAGGTGCTGAGCCAAGTTGGATTTTTTATGTGGGTGACAGATTTGCTAAGAGTGATAGTAGTAGTAGGAAAGAGACACTGAGCCTGAAGTTCTGTAGATAAATGTAACAACTACATGTGGTTGATGATATAATCTGATTGTATGTGTTTCAAGTGAACAAGGATGTTGTGGTTATTTCAAAAGGGAGAGGAAGAATGATCTGAAGGTAACAGTGAGAATAAGAAGGATACCTGCCCCATCCCCAGGATTTATGCAATGTAGGAGATAAGGCATTCCTGCTTGAGAGGGCTTCCAGGGATACAGAATAGTCCGGGAGTATCCAAGTTTCAGTTAGAGCATGAAGGTAAAAGGTAGGATGAGGGCAGAGTGGAGTTTGCTAATGACAGATCATGAGTTGTAGAAGGATTTGGGAGGGGGAAGGGTCATGGAGAGCTTGGGTGATTTTGCAGAACCAAGTAGGGGTCAGAGTCCAGTGATGATTGATGATTTGATAAATTTAGTCTGAGTCTGGTAGTCTCTTGTGGAGAGATGGATAGAGCCTTCATTTGGGGACTGCTCCCTTGGGTAGTTTATAGTGTTAGGGTGGGCACTATTGGTGATGAGGTGGGAAGAGTGGTATTCTTACTCTAGAGCATGATGAGAAAACATGGGTCCCATTTCATCATGCTTTTGGGAGTCATGCATTTTAAACACAACTGCAATAATATAAAATAACATTGTGAATGTCACAGCAGGCCATTTGATACCATATTCATAGATTTATGGAGAACACTGGCAGTATCTGGACATTATAAGTTTCCTATGTATTGGTTATATTTGTTTAAAGAAAATGAATTGGTCCTGGATTTTACCCTTTGTTTCTTTCCTACAGTACATTAGCTCATCATTATAATGATCATCATATCATATCAGTCAGTCATAGTTTGTCAGAGTAGTTTTTATTTTTCCAAGGAGGCCTCAAGAGGAAGCCTGATAAAGGGAAAGACCTGCCAGTCATCCAACATTGATCTTCACAAAGCTTATAGTTCTGTAAACCCACTGCCAACGAGTTGATTCCTACTCACAGCAATACTATAGGATAAGGTAGAACTGCTGTATAGCATTTCCAAGGCTGTAATCTTTTAGAGGGAGCTCTGGTAGCATAGTGCCTAAGGCACTTGACTGCTAACCAGAAGGCTGGCAGTTCAAACCCACAAGCCATTCCTCAGAAGGAAGGTTGGGCAATCTACTTCCATAGAGATACAGCCTTGGAAACCCAAGGAGGGGTCTCACTGAGTCAGGTCCAGCTAAATGGCACATAACAACAACAACAACAACAATCTTTAGTAGCAGACTGTCACATCTTTCTTTGGTAGGATGACTGTTGGATTCAAACTGCCAACCTTTTGGTTAGCAGCTGAATTGTTTTAACCACTGCACCACATGTTGTTTTTACTGTCATGTGCCGTCGAGTCGGCCCCAACTCACAGCGACCCCTCCTTGGGTTTCTGAGGCGGTATCACTATGGAAGTAGACTGCCTAACCTTCCTTCCAAGGTGTGGCTGGTGGGTTTGAACCGCCCCCCTTCTGGTTAACAGTCTAGTGCCTTAGGCACTATGCTACCAGAGCTCCCACAAGGGCTCCTTAATTCTGTGCCACCTTACCTATTTATTCATGATTTTGCATATAGTGTACAAAAGTTAAAGAGGTGCACTAGAGGTCAGAGGAGGGGACAAAACTAGCAAAAACAGCACCAGCACAGTGCAACACCTGAAGAGTGTCCTGGAAGGGCCTCTCTGGGCTTAGTAATGGTAATTAAAGTTGACACTGAAGACTTCAGTGTTATCATGCATGAGTTGGGCATTCAGGTTTGCATGACTCCATGTCTGGAGTAAGTGGCTCAGTATGTATTTTTTAGATTTTGTGATACAGAGTGGCTATAATAAATTGAGCAAGGAAATGATGGGGAAAAAAAAATGAAACCAAGCCAAGTTAAGTAAAACTGGGATGTAAAACACACTGGAAAAGATTCATTTATTCATTCATCTAGCCAATATTTGTTTAATGGCAAAAGCATATTAGGTACAGTTTTGTGGGCTGAGGATGAATTCTAATTGGAACTTACATTCTAGATCATGTGTGTGCGTGTGTGTGTATTTGTGTAAAAATGCAAAAATGAACAAACAATGCCATACAATATAATAAGAACCATGAAAAACAATAGAATGATATGATATAGAATTACTTGGCAAGGTGCTTTAAATAGGAATGTCAGGGAAGTTCTTTCTGAAGGGATGGTATTTGAACTGAAATTAGAATGCATAAAGGAGTCAGCTTCATGATGATCTGGGTGGGAAGATAATTTCATTCAGAGGGCACAGCACGTGCAGAAGTTCTAAGGTGAGCTCACACGTTTTAAAAGGGTGGTAAGAAAAAACAAGAAGGTCAATGAGACTGAAATGCAAGGAGAGAGGTAAGGGATGTAATTGAAGAGACAGCTAAGAGCCAATCAGTCCACCCAGGGCCTTGAAGACTACAGTGAAGTGTTTGGATTCTTATGATGAGTACTTAGGGAAATTGTTAATGAATTTGAGAAAGGGAGTAACATAATTTGATTTGTGTTTTAAAAGATTAATCTGGTGAAAAAGAGACTGGTGGGGAGAAGGATACAAAAATGACGACAGACTCTGCAGTTAGGGGTTCTCTTGGTAGTTCAGGTAAGAGACTTGGACTTGTGGACCGGAGATGGAGAGATGTGGTGGATCTGAGATTGTTTGGAATTACAGTAATAGGACTTGTTGGTAGAGTGCATGGTGGGAGGGTGAGGGAAAGAGGAACTGAGGAATAGGCTTACGTGCAGGGGTTGAGCAAATTTAATGCCCTCTATTAGGGGAAGGAACAAATTTAGGAGAACTTAAAGGTTTGTTTTGAATAAATTAGACTTGACATCCAGCTGGAACTATTTGTCACTTAGATAATTGTTGACATAACTAATTTATTAAGTAAGGTTCATACACGCATAGCTCCATGATAAGTACTCTGAAGATGACAAAGATCTAACCCTGTGGAAAAGTCAGCCATTTCTATAAAGAGGAGATTATAGAGAAAAATGAAAATGAAAATAACCCAATCCACATTGATTTATCACCAGGCACACTAGCTAAGGTGGTGAAAATGGTTAAGCTTTCAACAGTTAGATGAAAGGTTGGCAGCTGGAACCTTCCCAAAGATTCCTCTGAACAGAGCTAGTGATCTTCTTCCAAAAGGTCACTGTGAAAGCTCTATGGAGCAGTTTTGTTCTGCACACATGGGGTTGCCATGAGTCGTAATCAACTCACTGGCAACTAATGACAGTGTCTGAGTGGGATTCATAAAATGTATTCTGAAATACACGTTTTGGCATTGACGTATTATACATCACAGGGGTTCCTGGAATGGTATAGATCTTATGGAACTTATTCTTATTTGGAGCTACGCAATGAACATTTTGCAAAAAGTAGAAGACAGTTGGGGATTTAGAAGTACTTCCTTTGTTTTAGCTAGAAGCACATAGATGTCGTGTTAAATGGTTTATAATTTCTGGCTGTTTTTAATTTTTTTTTCCTCCACAACATATTTTAGTGAAAAGATAAATAAAAAGTTAGTTTGTGGTATATTACATCATTGTCTTATACTGACTGGACAAATAACTGCTCTATATTCCTAAGTTGGAAAAATCATGGAAAACGTTGTGGAGGAACTGAGAATTGAGGCCAATGCTAGAAATGTGTTGGATTCTCAACAGAAGGGAAAGGAAAATTAAAGAGCAGCCTTGGAAATAAAAAGGGGAGGATGAGCTGAGGGAACAAATAGGAGGAAACAAAGATAGTCACTGGGCAAATATGCTGCAAAGGATCTCTTTAAAGTGTTAAAGAGTAAAGATGTCACTTTAAGGCTAAGGTATACCTGACCCAAGCCATATAGTATTTTCAGTAGTTTCATATGCGTGTGGAAGTTGGACAGTTAATAAGGAAGACCACAGAAGAATTGATGCGTTTGAATTGTGGTGTTGGCAAAGAATACTGAAAATATCATGGACTGCCAGAAGAATGAACAAATCTGTCTTAGAGGAAGCACAGCCCGAATGCTCTTTAGAAACAAGGATGGCCAGACTTCGTTTCACATACTTTGGTCATGTCAGAAGGGACCAGTGCCTGGAGAAGGATATCAAGCTTAGTAGTGGGTCAGTGAAAAAGGGGAAGACCTTTAGTGAGATGGATTAACACAGTGGTTGTGATGATGGGCTCAAGCATAGCAGATATTCGGAGGATGTTGCAGGATTGGAAAGTGTTTTGTTCTGTTCTGCATAGGATCCAGATCGCCATGAGTTGGTCTGACCCAGCAGCACCTAATAAAAATAACAATACAGTGAAATCAGTGGCCTTTAGTGACTGATTGACATTGGGGAATAAGAAAGGGAAGACTCCCAGATTTCAAGCTTGGACATGGGGAAACTCAGGATAGGTGGGGGAAGGGTAGTGGGTGATGGGCAAGATATATACATGTATTTACTAGAATGTGGAATATAAGGGTAACAGCTATCTGGGAGGTGTGGATGGATGGTGTTCTGGTTACCTAGTGCTTCTCTGACAAGAATATATCACAAATGGGATGGCTTGAACAAACAAGAGTTTATTCTCTTATAGTTCGGGAGGCTAGAAGTTCGAATTCAAAGTGCCAGGCTCTAGAGGCTGTGTGAAAGCCCCTCGACCTTGGGCTTCAGCTCTGCCTCTTGCTCCCGGCCCACTGAAGGTAGAGGCATCTCTTCGCTCAGACAGCTACTGGCTGCTAAGGCTAACAGGCCCAAGGTTGACAAATAAAATGGCACAATCCCGATGTTACCAAACTACAAGGTAGGTCATTAATTCAAGTCCATTGAGATTCCCAAGGTCGGTAGAGCATGGTAGGCTGCTGAACAAGGCTACATGCAGAGTTCAAGCATGCCATAAGCTGGAGACCATTCCCAAAGCTGTTTCTTACATATGAAGCAGACCACATACCCAAAGACAACTACTCAGCTGCTCACAGTAGATTCCACCATGGAGTTGATTACCAGTCTTAACATGGGGAATACTATTTCTAGCTACTCAGCCACTCAGCCAGACCCAGTCAAGTTGACAAATAAACATAACCACCACAAATGGGTAGATAGGGAGTTTGCTTTGTTAGATTTGAGATACGTATAGAGTATCAAAGAAGCCCTGGTAGCACGTTGGTTAAGCATTTGGCTACTAACTGAAAGGTTGGTATTTCCATCTACCAGCCCTCTGTGAGAGAAAGATGTTGTAATCTGCTTCTGTAAAAATTATAGCCTTGGAAACCCTATGAGGCAGTTCTACTCTGTTCTATAGGGTTGCTATGAGTCAGAATCAACTTGATGGTAGTGAGGTTATATATAATATCAAGGGGAAGATGAGAGCTAGGGAAGATGACTTCTAGAAGTCAGGAGGGAGATTGGGCTGGAGATGAGGATCTGTGATCTTCTCAGGAGAGAGTGTATGGTATCTTCAATGGCTTTTGAGTACATAACAATGTGAGGAGTATGAGTATTTTTAGGCAGATAAATGTGACAGTAATGTGCTTAATGGAGGTAACACCAAAGTAGGGTAAAAGGGCTGTGCAGCATGGTGGTGCAGAAAATGCTCAATGCTCCAGGAACACAGGAAAAAGAAACTTAAAAGTGACTGCTACTACCTAACTTAGAGCCTCCAATTTTGGGCACCTGTGATCCTAGGATGCATAAAATAGAACACATACTTTTAATGATTAAGTGGTTAATTTGTATTTCCTTGTTCTACAAAGCTTTGAAAAGTGTTTGAATATACTTACCTGAGCTGATCAGACCCATCCCTGATGTTAGAGTTAATTGGAGTACTAAGATGATTAGATAATTGGGTAAGAGGTTAAAGAAGTAGGATTTTAGTCATAGACTCATTCCAGAAGAAATTCAGCATTCTCTATACTACTTTCTGAGGCTGCTCCTTTCACTTTAGAGATGCTATAATTGTTCATTCATTCATTCATTTATTCCTTCAAAAACTATGTATTGAACACATGCTATGTACCACTAAATCTCAGATTCTGCCAATTTGATACTAGTTTTCCTTTGAACTGAGGTGTTATTTTCTAAATGGTCTTTAAAGTGCTGATCATTTTCACATTTTGGTCACACTATAGGAGCTTCCTTTTGATTTTTAAAGATATTTTACATATATTTTTAAGCATTCACCTTTTCTGGAAATATTAATGAGCTCTGGTGGTATAGTTTGGCTGCTAACAAAAGATCAGCGGTTCCAGCTAATCAGCCATTCTCTGCAGTCTGCTTTTGTAAAGAGACAGCATTGGAAATCCTATGGGGCAGTTTTACTCCATCCTAAAGGGTCTCTATGAGTTGGGATCAACTTGATGGCAGTGGATTTGTTTTTTTTTGTTTCAACAATGCAGCACATTGCCATGGAGTCAGATCCGACTCATAGTGACCCCTTCTTGGGTTTCCAAGGCAGTATCACTACAGAAGTAGATTGTCTAACCTTTGTTCCGAGGAATGGTTGATGGGTTTAAACTACCAGCCTTCTGGTTAGCAGTCAAATGCCTTAGGCTCTATGCCACCAGAGCTCCTAAAAAGAAGTAAGATGATACAAAATTTGTATAGAGTTTATATTTGTATTTTTCCCTCTGTTTAAAATAGAAGGAAGTTTGATTTTATGTTTTATGGCTGTGTCTTCTGAAACTAAATTAATTTTGACATGGAACTAAGTGACATCTGTTTTATGGGCTTTTTTATTTAATTTTTTGAAAACCTAAATAACAGTTGCTTCAAAGCCCTGACTTTTAATTATTCTGAGCTCCAAATTTACTATTCTAGTCCTACCTAAGGAAATGTTAATATTGTGTGAGTTTCTTAATCCATTTTTAGTTTTTTACGTTTCACTTGTTTCAGATTTTTTTCCTTAAGTGTTAAGTGCGAAATTTTATTCTTGGTCATTATCTTTTTCTAGACTGCAGTAGAACCTATGCTGTGTATGGGCTAATCAAATATTCTAATTCTTATTGCCATCTGTAATGTTTGTCAAATTTAATTGCTGTTAAGAAATATTATATGTTTCTGTTCATAGAATGCTTTTCCTCAAAAGTTTTTTTCTTTGTGGTAAACGCTGACAAAAATACCTTAAGGAAGTGTCACCAAATGGAGATGGGAATATTATTAATACTTATTCTGCTTTGTTGTTGTTGTTGTTATGTGCTGTCGAGTCGGACCCGACTCACAGCGACCCCTCATTGGGTTTCTGAGGCAGTATCACTACGGAAGTAGATTGCTCCATCTTCCTTCTGAGGACCTGAAAAAACAAACCAATCAACCCACTGCCATTGAGTCAATTCTGACTCATAGCGAGCCTTTAGGAAGAGTAGAACTGCCCCATAGGGTTTCCAAGGCTCTAAATCTTTACGGAAGTAGACTGTCTCATCTTTCTCCTGCAGTGTGGCTGGTGAGTTTAAACTGTAGAACCACTCATCTTTTGGTTAGCAGGTAAATACTTTCACCACTATGCCACCAGAGTCTCCTCCTGATACACTTGCCACTGGAATTGTGTTGGATGGAGACTGTTTCCGCTGGAGCAAGAAATCTGCTGCCATCACATAACATACAAACTAGCACAGAGAAGACAGACACACGCAGCTTCACTCTCTCTCATGTGATGGTACTTGGGAATCATGTGGAAGAAGTCTCCTAGGTTTCTTAAACTTGAGAGACTATAATGGTCACACAGAGATTTTGATTTACTAGGACTGCATTAGGGCCAGGGAATCTGCATTTTCAGCAAGCAGATGCTGCTGTTGTTGGTTTTTTGAGCACACTTTGAATAGCAAGATTATAGAGTATTTATGTGAATTGGTTTCCCTGTTCAGAAAAATGGACTTGTGCTGGTGTAGAGAATATCTTTTCTCTTGAGTAATCATTTTCATTTCTACTACTTTCATTGTTTTTAAAAATAAAGCATATGTTATAAATTGTTTTACTTCAATTATTAATATACATTAATGGTTTCATTACATAAGTTTTAAAATTTTTATGCCATCAAGTGAAAAATACTAAAAGAAATCAAAACCCAATTGAGGCATTTCGTCTTGCATGTGTAGACCATTCAGTAAGGGCCAAAATAACTCAATATGTGGATGCTGGGGAAATCATTTGTTTTTAATAGATTTGATACTTTATATAAGTTTATCCATTTTATCTTTGCCTAACTTTAGAATTACCTAACAACCTTGTTTCTGTAGTATCTACAGTTATTTTTAAAATTATATTGATTATTCTGTATTCTGTAGTATTAAATGGTATTGTTTTAAAATCTTTCCTAATATAGTGATGATTTTAGTAGAAATGGTCCAGTGCAGCACTAATTCACAGGATCAGATATACTGTGAATGTTGCCCCAAATAGGAATACTTTACACTGTAAGATTATCATACAACAAAGTTAAATCTGGAAGGCTGTTCTTAAAATTTTATTGTTATTTTTGGGTGCTAATGAGTTGATTCTGACTCATAGTGACTTCATGTGACAGAGTAGAACTACCCCCATAGAGTTTTCTTGGCTGTAATCTTTACAGAAGTAGGTTGCCAGGTCTTTCTCCCGCATAGCCACTAGGTGGGTTCAGACTGCCAACCTTTCAGTTAGCAAATAAGTGCTTAACCATTGCTCCACCAGGTCTCCTTTTCTTACAGATTATCAGTACTAGAATTATTCTGTTGAAACCAAAAGAAAAACCAAACTCAATGCCATTGAGTCGATTTTGACTCATAGCAACCCCTCCTTGGGTTTCCGAGGCAGTATCTCTCTGGAAGTAGATTGCCCGGTCTTCCTTCCGAAGAGCGGTTGGTGGATTTGAACCACCAGCCTTCTGGTTAGCAGTCAGATGCCTTAGGGGGCACTATGGCACCAGAGCTCTCCCATTCTATTGAAACAAACAAACAAACAAAAAACCAAACTCACCACTGTTGAGTCGAATCCGACTCATAGAGACCCCTCCTTGGGTTTCTGAGGTTGGGCAATCTACTTCCGTAGTGATACTTGCCTCAGAAACTCAAGGAGGAGGGGTCGCTATGAGTTGGGACCGACTCGATGGCATATAACAACAACAATCACTACAGAAGTAGATTGCCCAACCTTCCTTTTGGGATTCTGTTGAAGGGAGGATGGAAATGAGGCAGATATTATGCATTTTGTGAAGTTTGGAAGGAGCTCTGGTGGTTCAAACCCACCAGCCACTCCTCAGAAGGAAGGTTGGGTAATCTACTTCTGTATTGATACTGCCTTGGAAACCCAAGGAGGGGTCGCTATGAGTCGGGTTCGACTCCATGGCAAATAACAACAAGAGCAACTGCTGACACAGTGGTTAAAGCATTCAGCTGCTAACCAAAAGGTCAGCGGTTTGAACCCACTAGCTGCTCTTCAGGAAAAAGATCTAACAGTTTGCTTCCATGAAGATTCACAGCCTTGGAAACCCTGTGGGACAGTTATATTCAGTGCTATAGGGTTGGTGTAAGTCAAAATTGACTTGATAGTGTTGAGGTGGGATGAATTTTAGGGAAAAAGCATCTTTCAGAAGTGCTTAGCCTTCTCCTCCCCCCTCCCCTCCGGTTTTATTTTATTTTGTTTTTTACTTTTACTGTGGTGAAAACATACACAATAAGACATTTGCCAACATAACAACTTCCCCATTTACAGCCCAGGGACATTGATGACATTTTTCATGTTGTGCCACCATTATTGCTATCCTTTTCTGAAATATTCTGCCATTATTACCATAAACTCAATACTCTACAAACAAAAGCTTCCCCTTTCCCCATCCCTCCTACCCTGGTAACCACTAATAATCTTTGGATTCTCTCTCTCTCTATGTGTATGTGTATGTATATGTATATATGTATGTATGTGTGTGTATTTTCCCCCCCAACCTATCTAGGAATTTCGCCTCCTCTCACCTGTCATCCTTGGTAACCAACAAAGAAAGTTTCCTTCCATGTATAAACTTTTCCTTGACATTTTACTGGACTTTTGTCCTTCTGTGATTGATGTACTTCACTCAGCATAATGTTCTTCCAAGTTCATCCACTTTATAGGGATGTTTTGCACATTCTACATTATTCTTTAGGGCTGCATAGTATACCATTGTATGTAGGTACCACAGTTTGTTTATCCATTCCTTGGTTGATGGCACTTAGGCAGTTACCCTATCTTTGTTATTGTGAATAGTGCTGTGATGAATGTGGGTGTACATGTATCTATTTGTGTCCTCGCTTTCATGTCTTTAGAATATATACCTAGTAATGGAATTGCTGGATCAAATGGTATTTTTGTTTCCTAATTTTTAAGGAATCGCCCTATTGCTTTCTACAGTGGTTGTATCATTTTTCAGTCCCACCAGCAGTGTATGAGAGTTTCAATCTCTCCACATCCTCACCAGCATTTGTTATTTTCTGTCTTTTTGAACTTTGCTATTGGTGCTGGGGTGATAAAGTATCTCATGGTTGTTTTGATTGGCTTTTCTCAAATGGCTGATGATCATGAACATTTCTTCATATGTTTGTTGGCTGCCAGAATATCTTCTTTGTTGAAGTGTCTGCTCATGTCTTCTGCCCATTTTTAAAATTGGATTGTTTGTTTTTTTTTGATGTTGAGGTGTTGGAGTTTTCTATAAATTTTAGAGATAAGTCCCTAGTCAGGTATGTTGTTGCTGAATATGTTTTCCCATTCTGTAGGCTTTCTTTTTACTCTGTTGCAGAAGTCTTTTCATGCACATAAGAATTTAATTTTTAGAAGGTCTCATTCATCTAGTTTATTTTCAGCTGTTTGTGCTTCTTGGATTTTGCTTGATAGTCTATTTATGCCATAAATTAGGACCCCTAAGTTTGCCCCTATTTTCTCTTTGATGAACTTTATAATTTTTAGGTTTCACACTTAAGTCTTTGATCCATCTGGAGTTAGTTTTTGTGTATGGTGTGAGGTATGGATCTTGTTTCATTTTTCTGCAAATGCATATCCAGTTTTGCCAGCATTGTTTATGAAAGAGACTGTTCCCCATTTAATGGATTTTGGCCCTTTATCAAAGATCAGCTGACCATAGGTGGATGTATCTATTTCTGGGTTTTGAATTCTGCTCCAGTGGTCTATGTGTCTGTTATTGTATCAATACTAGGCTGTTTTGACAACTGTGGCAGTGGTAGTAGGTTTTGAGATCTGGGACTGTGAGACCTCCTACTTTGTTATTCTTCAGTAGTGCTTTGCTTATCCAAGGTCGTTTTCCTTCCATATAAAATTGTTGTTGTTTTTGTTATGTGCCTTTCAGTCTGACCCGACTCATAGCAACCCCTCCTTGGGTTTCCGAGGCAGTATCACTACGGAAGTAGATTGCCCCATCTTCCTTCCGAGGAGTGGCTGGATATAAAATTAGTGATTGGTTTTTCCATGTCTTTAAAGAATGTTGATGGCATCTGGATTGGAATTAAATTGAATGAATAGATTTCTTTGGGTATTACTGACATTTTCACAATGTTCAATCTTCATATCCGTGAGCATGGTATGTTCTTCCATTTATGTAGATTTCTTATAGTTTCTTCAAGTAGTGTTTTGTAGTTTTCTTTGTACAGGTCTTTTGTATTCCTGGTAAGATTTATTCCCATGTATCTTATCTTTTCGGTAGCTATTGTAAACAGCATTTATTTCCTTTTCAGAGACCTCTTTGCTGGTGTAGAGGAATACAACTGATTTTTGGGTATTGATCTTGTATCCTGTCACTATGCTAAATCAATAAGTTGCAGTAATTTTCTTTCTGCGTCTCTTTTGTTTGTTACATAGAGAGTCATATCATCTGCAAATAGGGCTAGTTTGACTTTTTCCTTACCAGTTTGGATGCCTTTGATTTCTCTTTCTTGCCTTATTGTCCTAGCTAGGACTTCCAATACAGTGTTGAATAGCAGTAAGGATGGAGGGTATCCTTGTCTGGTTCTGGTTCTCAGGAGGAATGGTTTCAGTCTCTCTCCATTGAGAATAATGTTGGCTGTTGGTTTTGCATGTATGCCCTTTATTATGCTGAGGAATGTCCCTTCTATTCATATTTTGCTGAGAGTTTTTATCAGGAATGCATGTTGAATTTTATCAAATGCTTTATCTGCATCAATTGATATGATCATGTGGCTCTTTTCCTTTATTTTACTTATGTAATGGATTATGTTGATTGTTTTTCTAATGTTGAACCATCACTTGCATACTTGATATGAATCCCACGTGGTCATAATGTATTATTTTTTTGATATGTTGTTGGAGTCTGTTGGCTAGGATTTTGTTGAAGATGTTTGCATCAGTATTCATGATGGATATTGATCTATAATTTTCTTTTCTAGTGGTGTCTTTGCCTGGTTTTGGTATCACAGTTATGCTTATTTCATAAAATGAATTTGGGAGGATTCCATCATTTTCTATGTTCTGGAATAGTTTGAGTGAGATTGGTGTCAGCTCTTCTCTGAACGATTGGTAGAGTTCTCCACTGAAACCCTCTGGGCCAGGAGGTTTTTTTTCTTGGTAATTTTTTTTTTTTTTAAATTTTATTTTGATTTGAGTGAAGATTTACAGAGTAAATTCACTTTTCATACAGCAGTTCACATATACTTTGTCTCATGTCATTGACCAAAGTTTACAATGCAACAGCTCCC
>NW_006921718.1:8014747-8021701 GCF_000298275.1 Orycteropus afer afer | reverse complement strand
TTTTTTTGGTATTTTCACGCAAATTCTTCTGCTAATTGGGGTTTAGTCCAATTCTGTATCCTTCCCTTCAAGGCGCAGGGGTCCACGATTATCTTCTGTGTCTGTGTTAATTGGTTTCCGTTTTCTTTGTTGAAAAGGGTCTGTGCAATCCTTCTGCCTAGTCTGCCATCTTGCCGGAACTCTCCTGTTGGTAATTTTTTAATGACCTGTTCAATTTCTTCTTTTGCTATGGATCTGTTCAAGTTTTCTACCTCAGTCTGTGTTAGTTTAGGTAAGTAGTGTGTTCCTGGAAATCTGTCCTTTTCTCCTATGTTTTCATATTTGTTGGAGTACAGTTCTTCATAGTGTCCTCATACTTTTCTTTCTATTTCTGTTTGTTCTGTTGTGATGTCACCTCTTTCATTTCTTATTCATGTTATTTGCATCTATTTCTTTTCCTTTGTTAAGTTTGCCAGTGGTTTGTCAGTCTTTTCAAAGAACCAGCTTCAGTCTTTTGATTTTTTTTAATTGTCTTTCTAGTTTCTGTTTCATTTATTTCTGCTCAAATCTTTCTTTCTTTCATTCGGGTGACTGTAGGCTTCTTTTGCTGCTCTTTCTGTAATTGTTGGAGATGTTGGGTTAAGGTGTTGATTTTGGCTCTTCTTGTTTGATGTGTGCTTTGATTGCTATAAATTACCCTCTGATCAGTGGTTTTAGTGCTTAGCCTTTTCAAACTGTTATTATAGTATCCTTAGTAATAGACTATATGTACTTAACTACCAGGAAAAAAGATAACCTCTGAAACACTGATTCTTATTTATTCTGAAGCTAAACGATCTCTGCCGCAGAAAGCAGGCCTTCTCTGCTTCAGGAGTTTTATGTGTGCAGATTTATAAATTTTAAGTTAGTTATGTGCTTTGTTAAAATTAGCCGTAGATTTTGTTTCTTTTAGGGTAGTTACATCCAAAAGCAGTATCTATGCACATGAATGTATTGCTCACATAAATTGTTAAAAAAAAATTGTTTTAGAGGAATATTGCTTATCAAGGTTGGAAATACTGCAACCCTTCCCTTGAACTAATAAAAAGACATTTAACCTCACCTTCCAGGTGGGCAAGGAACCTCATTACCATGAGGCCCCAGCTGATTTTCCCTTTGGCTGCACAAGTGCCAGTTGAATGAAGATACTGTTTAATGAAAGCACTGAACATATTAAAACCAAAACCAAACTCATTACTACTGAGTTGATCCTGACTCATAGCAACCCTGTAGAACAGAGTAGAATTCCCCCATAGGATTTCCAAGGCTGTAAATCTTTATGGAAGTAGACTGCCACATCTTTTTCCCATGGAGCAGCTGGTGAGTTCAAACTGTAGAACTTTTGTTTAGCAGCTGAACATTTTAACCACTGTGCCACCAGGGCTCTGTCTTTTTGTCTCTATCTGTCTATCTATCTATCTATGACTTTAAGATCTAAATAAATGTTTTCATTTTAAATTCTAGTAATATTACAGGTAAATAAAGTCTAGACATTCATTTATTTTTATAGATAGATTTTTTATTTAGGTTGATGATTGGGTCAGTAGTTTAGAATTTTGTGTTATAGGTACAAACTTTTGGGACCAATGTCTGTAAGTACGTTTATTAAAAAAAAAAAAAAGGCACTGTTGTTTTGATATCTTTATAATTGGTACAGAAAAAAAAAAAAAAGGACTACCAAAAGGCGGAAACTAGTTTCACATATCTGGGAAATAAAAACAGGAAACTCAGCTTGGCGTAAGACCAGTGGAGAGAAGCAGTTGTTGAATAATTATGTAAACCTGCATTTTGCTTTTGGAAGTCATACAGTGACCTTTGGGTTTTGTGATGTTTTGTGACAATCTTTTCTCCAAAGATAGTCATGATTAAATATTTCATATCCTAGTGCCAACAAGGGTGTGTGTGTATGTTTGTGTAGGAGAGCATTTTATTTAACCTCACTGTGGTTACAAAAAAGGAGTGTTGTTAAAAACAAGGGTTTGGTTTGGCCCTTAAAATGGTGCTTTCTGTAGTATCATATGTAAATAGTGCAATAATGTTCTGTACCCTTTATTGATTCCCTCCACCTTCTTTGCTGTAACTTTTAACCCTACTTTTTAAAGGTACTGTTTTCTTCTCAGAATGCTGCTAGCCATAACATCTGTCAACTTCTCATACTTCCTGCCAGATTAGGTGAAGGAGTGTAAGAATTTGTAGATAGATAAGCAGGTTTTACTAGAAGTGTGTCCTTTGTTTCAAGATCAAATAGCATGTGCCTCATGTATACTTAAAAAAAGACATGTTATTATTGTGAAGAAGAAATAAAAACCCTGACACTTTCAGCCAGATAGTATCCTTGAGGAGCTTATTTAAAATGTACTGTTTCTCCCTAATGAGGATGCTTGACAAAAGTTAGTCTGATGTGTGGCTTTAGCAAGTTAATGCTTTTGATGCTGCTTATCCTCGAGGAAGTCCCTTGATGGATGTTTGTGGTTTATGACTTGCCTGTAGGTGACTTCTCAGTTATTCCCAGGGCTTGCTTGGTGGCCTCTACAAAGGTTTTCCTGACACGAGCAGAGCATGTGGAGTCCTGGCCCAGGAGGCTATCAGAGCAGCTGGCAGAAGAAGCTGAGTGGAGACCCCTCCCATAGCAGGGCATCCTTCCTGAGTTAGAATGGTCCTTTCTGTGCCCTTGGGAATTCTCTGCTTCCTTACCCCAGGCCAGCTTGATCAGCAAGAGGGTGGGGGGGAACAGCAGGTGTCATGCCCGAGCTATTCTTACATTGGTGTCTCTGGCAATTAAAACCTCATCAATTAGTTTAATTAGTATTCTAAAGCCGTGATCTGGGATATTGGACAACTCTCAGGCAAGCTAGACAATTTATGTTTGTTCTAATTGTGGTGGTGGGGGAGTCCGCCTGCTGAAAGAACAGTTCAAGAAACAGTTTAGATGTATGTAGAAAAGCACTTTAATGGGAATTTATGTTCAAGCAAAAAGGGATCATTTCAAATATTCTTAAATTTTTTATTTGACCTGTCTAGCAATTTTCTCTTCTCTCCCCTACCATCCCTGGTAACCAACAAAGAAAATTTGTTTACAGTATAAACCTTTCCTTGACTTTTTACAGTAGTGGACTGATAGAATTTTTTGTCCTCCTGTGATTAACTTATGTCACAACGTATGTCCTCTGAGTTCATCCATGTTATGTGGTATTTTGTGGATTCCACATTATTGTTTAGTCTTGCATAGTATTCCATTGTGTGTCTGTACAGTTTGGTTATCTATCCATTCTTTCATTGATGGGCATGTAGGTTGTTTTCATATCTTTGCTATTGTGAATAGTGCTGTGATGAATGTGGGTGTGCATATATCTGTGTCCTGGCTTTCATATCTTTAGGATATGTACCTAGTAACGGGATTGCTGAATCAAATAGTATTTTTGTTTCCTAATTTTTAAGGAATCGCCATACTGCTTTCCACAGCGGTTGTATCATTTTACAATCCTACCAGCAGTGTATGAAAGTCCCAATCTCTCCACACCCTCGCCAGCATTTGTTATTTTCTGTCTTGTTGAATTTTGTTGTTAATGCTGTGGTGAAATGGTATCTTATTGTTGTTTTGATTTGTATCTCTCTAATGGCTAATGATTGTGAACATTTATTCATGTGTTTGTTGGCTGCCTGAATATCTTCTTTGGCAAAGTATCTTCATGTCTTCTGCCCAGTTTTGAATTGGATTGTTTGTCTTTTTGATGTTGAGGTGTTGGAGCTTTCTATAAATTTTAGAGATAAGTCCCTTGTCAGATACGTTGTTGCCAAATATTTTTTCCCAATCTGTAGATTCTCTTTTTACTCTTCTGGAGATCGAATGTCTTACAATTTTATCAGTAGAGGTAAGGATTTTTTGATAGATACTGTCCCTTTTTTCCCCCCAACTTTGCCAGTTTTACATATTAATTATATTTAGTAGTACCTTGATTAAGAATTCTGAGAGGGGAAAAAGAAAAGAAAAAAAAGCTCTCAAATAAAGAGGGTGACCTTTAAAATCAATCCTGCCGCTTCTGGCTGTGTCCTGCTCCCTCGGGAAGATGGACCTGACACTGGCCCAGCTGCACAGGGGCATTGGAAGATGAATATGGGAAGGTCTTTGTAGTGCGTTTGGTTTGGTTTTTGCCTTCAAAAGTCAAGTGGGAGACAAGAGGGGCCCATGAGCAGCAGCAGCAGTAAGGGTGGAGTGGCACTGGGTATATGTTCTAGAAGATACTGATGAGCAAAAAAAAAAAAAAAAAAAAACCACCATCGAGGTAATTTTAACCAGATTAAAAGATTAAAAAACTACTTTGTGATTCATAGACAGCTTATGTTTATTGTATGTTATCTTCTTTGTGGAAGGTGTAACTTTTCTTAAGAAAAGTATTTGAAAACACTATATTTTTTTTCCTTTTTTCTGTTTTAGAAATTTTATATTAATAAAACCTGATTCACTCCTAATTCATATTGACCTTCTAAAAGCATGCTGTTCTGGGGCATTTGAGTAATTTATTTTGAAGCCTGTGAGACCATTATTTTAATAGTGCATATTCTTATCAAAACAACACGACACAGCGCACTGCCAGCGAGTCAGAGCTGACTCATAGTGACCCCTCCTTCGGTTTCTGAGGCGGTATTCCTCCTGAGGAGCGGCTGGTGGGTTTGAACCGCCAGCCTTTGGGTTAGCAGTCAAGTGCCTTAGGCACTACACCACTAGAGCTCCTCATATTCTTATCAGATAAGAAAGATGGATTCACATCACTCTTTGATACATCTAAAGCTTGGAATATACCCTTTTATCAGGTGCCTTCTTGCTTCTGATTTGTGGTTTCTATCTCTAAGGCTTTTTTTGGGGGCAGGGGCATCAGAAGAAAGTGATAGTTGTAAGTTATGCCACAAAGTTAGAAGAGGGAAGGCATTAATACAGGAGGAGTTAATACTTGTGTGAGATTTTAAGGAACTGGAATGTTCCTCTAAATTGAGAATATGTTTTTTTGTTTGTTTGTTTGTTTCTGGCTGACAACTTTGTAGTTTTTCTATACTTAATTATTTTCTCTGTTACAGGGATTTTTTTTTTAATTTCCCGAAGAGCAAATAAAGTGCTTTCTCCTTATCAGTAGCCTTTCTCTTCCTGTTCCAATAACAACTGAACAATGCAAGAATTTAATAATGTTGAAAAATTGATATTTCTTATGTTTATTATATCCATATATTTGTCTGCAGATAAAATCCGAGTTTTGTAGACACAGAGAAGAACTGTGTGTGAGTAAAACAAGGCAATATTGTATCATGTTCTTGTTTGCTTGTTTTCTTTCACTCAGTTTGGGAAAAGAAATAAAAGGTTTTTTTTTGTTTGGTTTTCCTCCCCTTCATAATCTGTTCTCAGGTTCTATTGTTAAGAATAAAAGCCCTGAACATTAGAAAGGTGGTTATCCCCTATCATCAGGGCATTTTGCAGATGTCTAGAATATGTTCTGATCAAGGTTAGAGTATATAAAAGATTGTTATTTACTGTTCCTGCTGCTCTGGCCAGAAAAAGTTAGATCTGCCTCACAGAGCTCTTACAAATATTAGAGGTGTGTTTTGCAGCAGTGGGCATGAAAGAACTCTTGTTTTTAATGTTTTGATGCAGTTTGATTTCATGGCAGAGGTGGTGCGTTTAAAGTGGCTTGTGCATATGTGTCCTTGGAATGACATTGAGTAAGGGAACTGGTGACCTGTCCTGTGCTGGTCCTGCTGCAACTAAAGGACCTTGATTGCTGACTTTTCTAAGGCATGAAACAAAATCTTATATTCTCAGTCTTGCCTAGATCTGGGCAACTGGTGAGGTCTTAAAATTTCCTAAATAACCTTGCCTATAACACTTAAGGTGGTATTTATCTCTGTGGTAGTAAAAAGAAAAAATATTATTCCATTTATATGTTCTCAGTGCCCTTTAGAATTCTGATTTGCTAATCACAGTGGAGCCTTCTGAATACTTACTGCTTGAGAGCCAACTTGTTTCTGCTCAGTCACAAAGTTTTCAAATTAAATTATGCTATGGTGTCATACCTCAGTGCAACATGAAGCTCCCCAAAAATGTTATGCATGTGTTCTTTCATGCCTCTCCACCTGGCTTCATGTTTGCCTGAGTTCAAGCCTTATTTATAATACTGTCTTTGGGAGTCCTTTGGCTACATCTATATGGCATCCCAGTACATTGTGAATTCCTTCCTTTTGCACCCTTTAAGGGAAATGAGTTGGGGTAGGTATGCATTTACAGTAATGTGTGTTCATGTGCATAGGAGCCCTGGGTGGTACAGTTGGTTTGTGCTTGGATACTAACCAGAAGGTTGGTGGTTTCAATCCTCCCAGCGGTGCTGTGGAAGAAAAGTTTGGTAATCTACTTCCATAAGATTATAGCCATTGAAAACCCTATGGAGGGAAGTTATATGCTGAAATAGGTAGAGTTTCCAAGAATTAACCCCATGCAGTGGGATTCATATGCATAAGGAAACGTATTTTCCAAAAAAAAAGTAACATGCATGTCTCATGACCATTTGTGTACTTTCTGTGCCATAGAGTACACTGTATACACATATATCGCATTACATGTATGAATATATAGCTAGATCTATATACACACCTATACATACATGTTGTTGTTATGTGCTGTCGAGTCAGACCCGACTCATAGCGACCCCTCCTTGGGTTTCCAAGGCAGTATCACTGCGGAAGTAGATTGACCAACTTCCTTCTGAGGAGTGACATAATAAATACGTAGAAATAAATACAACTCTATGGTTATTTAGGAGCTCTGGTAGCATAGTGCCTAAGGCACTTGGCTGCTGACAGAAGGCTGGCGGTTCAAACCCACCAGCCACTCCTTGGAAGGAAGATGGGGCAATCTACTTCTGTAGTGATACTGCCTCGGAAACCCAAGGAGGG
>NW_006921718.1:8003684-8014647 GCF_000298275.1 Orycteropus afer afer | reverse complement strand
CAACACAACATATGATTATTTTATCTTAATATGTATATGACTACATTTACTCATATTTTATTAATTAAATATAACAATACTGATCATAGTCTTACATTCTCTGATTTAAAAGTTTTTGAAAATTTTGTTCTTCCTTGGTGTGGAAATTTGTCATGGAATCTAATCCCTGGCCACCCATTCTGACTGTTCTTTTTTAAGAAGAATATTGGTATGATATTATGTACTTTGTATAGAGGACAAGCTATGACTTTCAAATAAATATTATTCAAACTCCTTCCACTTTTATTTCCCTTATTACAGTGACAACCACACCCAGCCTTACTATTAAACTGTGTTGTCCATCTGCTTCCCACATGCTAGTGGAGCTGGCTCTGTTGAGTAGCTAAGGAAATATGAGAGATGAAGTTGAAAACTGCCTTCCTTTTGTTGATATTTCTAGACTAACAAGTCAGAAAGCTTGTCTCCCTCTGGGTAGACAAGATAGACAAGAGCTGCTGCAGGCCATGGTTAGATGGTATGTCCATTAATAACTATGATGATGCCCAGTAGAGGTTTTTTTTTTTTTTTTAAACATTCCAGTAAATAACCCAGAATTCTGGTAAACAAAGGTGGTTGGTTGTTAACTTGTAAGCTAATTGCTTCAGTTTTCAATACAAGGTGGGGGTTGGTGGACACAGGAAGAAGGTAAGGATCACGATAGAATGAAGGACTCTGAATTCTGAGTTTCATTCTTGTTCAGCCTAAGAGAATACTGCTTTGGAGCAGCCTCCATATTTAACCATGTAAAACTCTGCAGTAGGAGTTATTTGCTGTATTTTATTGCTCTCTTTATTAATGTGAGATCTTTGCCACATTTCATAGTTGTATCATTCTTCAGTTCAGAGGAATTTTTAATTAAATCATTTACTAACTTTTGTACTTCATGGTTTTGTGTTATTTGTCTATTCCTCAGTCATACTAGCTTTTTCGTCAAAATCACAAAATGGTGATGATACGCGTTTTCTTAACATAATGTAGCATGATTGGTTTTGTTATATTTACCATGGGCTGAGAGACTGCTTTCTAATATCAGAAAACACATTTCAAGTCTTCATAAATCTTGTGTCAAATACCTCCTAAGAAAAAAAAATAAAGTGATTATATTTCACATTATTCACTGTTATCTGTACCATCAAAAATAAATAAGCATCCCTAGGAAGAAAAGATTATAAAATTATAACACAGAGATACATTGAGAGATTAGAGTACAGTCAGTGTGAATAGGCTTAAGAATGACTATCCACTTACTGGCATTTTGGAAGGACTCAGGCTGTCAGGGAAATGAACCAATCTGTATAAATATAAAGCACTAGAAATTTAAATAAATCGTGTTTGAAAGCGACACCAGGATTTTCTTTGAATGCTGCTGCATAAATTCTGCTTGTTAAATGTGTGTCACTGGCATGCATAAACTGAGAGAGCCACAAAAAATATCCACTTAGAGCTTTAAAATATTTAAGCCCTTTAATGTTCCTTTGACCTTCAGTTAAAGGACATAGTCACATAGCAGAGGAAATGCCTCAAATTCTAGCATCTGGGTTTGTTTCTTTATACTTTGTTGGCACCGTTACAACAGTAGGGCTTTTCTTTCCTTTCATTTTTTTCACAGTACAGTCAACACAGACTTTTCACACAAGTGGGAAAGGACAGTCGTGAAGCCAAAAGCAATATGTTTCTGCTCTCTGCTCCGTGGCAGGGCCTAATTGAATGGCGTGTTGTTTCAGAAGGAGGCTAGAACCAAAAAGCAAATGTATACAAAATCCCACACAAATACAAATTTCATGTAAAATTAGATACCTATGCATATGCTATAGATATATTTTTATATACTCAAAATTTAAGGCAGTGCCGCATGTTTTTGAACCTGTTGCATCTATTTGTCACTATGTTCAAGTTATTTCATCTGTCTATAGTTTGGAGCTCTGGTGGTGTAGTGTATAAGGCACTTGACTGCTAACCAGAAGGCTGTCAGTTCAAACCCACAGCCACTCCTCGGAAGGAAGGTTGGGCAATCTACTTCTGTAGTGATACTGCCTCAGAAACCCAAGGAGGGATCACTATGAGTTGGGTCCGACTTAATGGCACATAACAACAACAACATAGTTTTGGGATCTTCAGCTGGATTTTTCAACTGCTTGAAGATGGTTTTTTTGTTCAATTACAATACTTGTGGAAGGTATAAGAATTTTTAGAAAGGGAAAAAAAAAATGTCAAATGGAACTTCAAATTCTCAGAGAATACAGACTTACTGGATCCACTGAGGCTGGATCCAGGAACCCTCAAGACCATTGCCCTAGGATACTCTTCAAACCTTGAAATGAAACTGCCTCCTGAAATCATCTTTAAACAAATAAAAATAGTTTACCTCAAAAAGTAAACGTTGCCATCTTTAATATTGCACTTTTAAAAACTATATATCTATATGAGACCAAGTGACAGCAGTAGCTCAGAAACATAGATGAGAGGTTTAGGGGCAGAGTGTGTAAATTAATGGGGTGAAACAACTAGAGCAGAAATAATGAGAATGTTGACACAATGAAGAATCTAACCAGTATCACTGAACGATATGTTAGAAATTGTTAAATGGGAATGTGTTCTGATGAGTGTATTTTCACTAAAATTAAAATGAAGTTTTTTATAAGTACATGTATTTGGGAGCAATGGTGGCGTAGCGCCTAAGGCATTTGACTGCTAATCAGAAGGCTGGAGGCTCAAACCCACCAGCCACTCCTTGGAAGGAAGATTGGGCAATCTACTTCTGTAGTGATACTGCCTCCGAAACCCAAGGAAGGGTTGCTATGAGTCAGATCAGACTTGATGGCAGAGAGTTTTTTTTTTAATATGTATTTTGGCACAGATGCTTTGTTTCAACTCTATTAGTATTTTGGCCATATTTGTTATTTATCACTGGTGCATGGCCACTAACGTTTAGAGAATGAAGTAGTGACATCTAATTTCTATGAATTGAAATACCCATGTCATAATAGTAATCTGGGAACTTCTTCATATTTCTGTTTCCCCTGCTTTTTATCAACTAGGTTTTTGTATATGTGTGCTTTTCTTGAGATTGTGAATAATATGAAGTAGCATCCCCTAGTGCCTAAGGAGGAGCTCTGGTAGCATAGTGCCTAAGGCACTTGACTGCTCACCAGAAGGCTGGTGGTTCAAACCCACCAGCAACTCCTTGGAAGGAAGATGGGGCAATCTACTTCCATAGTGATACTGCCTCAGCAACCCAAGGAAGGGTTGCTATGAGTCAGGTCTGACTCGATGGCACATAACAACAATAGCAACAGCATTCCCTAGATTTCAGAACTATGGCAGCACTTTTCCATAGCATTTCATTTTGAAAGCATACACTTCCACTTACAGTTACCACCTTAGGCCCCTCACTGCCAAAGTCCTCATGCTTTGGCTTCACTGCTGTGCTTTGTCAGTACTGTGGGCCTTTTGTGCAGTTTTGACATGAAAGGTAATACTGTTACGTGCAAATGCTTGAAGGCTTAAGATTAAAAGTAATTCTCAAAACTAGCTTTAAAAACAGTTTTCAAAAGCCATATACCTCACAAAAACGTGTTTCATCTAAAGTTTATATGTTGAATACATGGATCCTGTACTGTAGTGTTGAAAGAGATAATCACCTGACCTTAGCAAATGCCTATGTAATTTTGCTAATTTATTCATTCCATCATTCAACAGATACTTACTGAGCACCTGCTATGTAGCAGAACTGAGCTAGATATAGAATGAACAAGACAGACAAGATCCCAGTTCCCGTGAAGCTTCCAGTCTTATGGAGGAAAGAAAGAAAAAGCATAAATAAAATTATATAAGCACTTTAGGGTGATAGATAGAGTGCTGAGACTGAGGTAGGGTGGCTTGAGAAAGTCTCTCTCAAGAGATAATATTTAAGCTGGATTTAAAGGTGAGAAGGAGCTAGCTGTGCACTGATCCTGTCCTGGGGGAATACATTCTAGGCAGCGTGAAATATCTGTTCAGCGCCCTCTTTATGGCAAGCAACCATGTATACTGGAAGATTAAAAGGTTCAATGTGGCTGTAGTGTAGTGAGTTGAGGGACAGAGTGACAGGAGAGGACTTTGGAGAGGTGGGAAGAGATTAGATCATGTGAGTCAGAATCAACTTGATGGCAGTGGGTTTTTTGTTTTTTGTTTATAAGGTAAGAAGTTTGAATTTTAATGTAAGTGTAATGAGAAGCCATAGAAGAGTCTTATGCTTCAGTTAGAGATGCACTTTTAGGAAGATGAGCTTTGACTACTCTGTGGAAAATGTATTGTAGCAGGAACTAGAGTGGAATTAGGGGAATGGTTAGGACCCTGAAGGGAAGCCGGGAGAATGATAATGTGACCAGATGTGGGTGCTGGCAGAAGAGTTGAGAGAAGGGGACGGAGTCAGTATGTCATTTGGAGGTACAGTAAGAGGATTCAAATAGATTGGAATTAGTGGTCAGGTTAAGGAGTGGACTTCAGAATGACTCCCAGTTCTGACTTTAGCAGTTAGTGCCATTTCCTGAGATGTGGAAGATTGGGCAAAACCTGAGTTGAGTGGAGTCCAAATTACTCTTCAGAAAGCTTCAAAATGTACCAACATAGTGATTTTTGTGTATTTTTTTTTCAAAGATAGTGATCATATTTGAAAGTTAAGTTATTGCAGTATTTCATTGTGTGAATCACTTGAGCACATTTCTGAAGCTTCCAGCTGGGTGGATCTTGGCACATGGAGAGTGATGAATAAATGTCTGGTGATTGACAAAAAAATGACAGAGTGAAACTAGATTATAAAAGATCACCTGTGATGTACTAAAAAAAGTGGACTTTTCTAGCCATTGTGGATCCATTGAAGACTTGTAAGCAAAGGGGTAGCATATGGAGGTGAGTAGAATGTTCTGGTTACAATTCATAAATGAAGAGTTGCTATAGACAGATTGATTATTATGAAGTATTCTTAATTATATAAGATATTTAGGATTTGGAAAGACTATAGGACCATGATCCTGAGTGTTAGTTACCATTGACTTGATAAAGAGAGAAGTAAGTAAGTATCAGATTTCCAGCTGATAGAAAACAGGACACTGACTCATACTCTAATACTACATTTGTCCTCTTAAAGGCAGAGACATAATGAGTTTACTAGTTTTTTGACCTGTTATTTGATTTTAGTTATGCCTGAATTCATTTAAACTTACCTTTTTGGCCCCGGCCCTTTTTTTTTCAGTATTCTTTCTGCCAATTTTTCAAATACAAAGCGAAAAAGAGAAAAATCCTATTTGCTGTATGCAATGGGAAGAAACCTGGAACAGATCCTCCAGAAACCGAGAGAGAAATTACTAGCCATATCCAGACCAGTAGCTGACTGGCTCAGATTCGTCCTCCCATGAGCATTTCTGATTAATGGGAGAATCTGTTCTGTAGTCTAAAAAGCCTCTTTCCTGAGCCCAGTCTGTCCTGGCTTCAGAACATGACCAGATGCGCAGCTAAAAACATTGCCAGTGTTCTGTTTCTGATTCCACTCCTCAGTGTGTTGGAGGTGGTGGACAAGGAAACAAGGAGGTGGGAAGAGCACCCAAATCAATTTTTAGGTTTCAGCTGATAACAAAGACACATAACATGCTCTAATCAGAATCCCTTCAGTCAGGTTTCAATACTGTTTTCTTCAGAAGCATGTCATTGTCCAAATGTAGAGGTTGTAGCTCTTCCTTAACTCCTTTATTCTCGACTTTTAGATACACCACTGAGTTCTTATGTCTGCAGTGATTAATTTGTTCTGTAACTTTTCCTGACATCCTTTTCTTTTCTCTTCCCTTAATTCTCTTCCACCATATCTCATCTACTTTCCATTTGCCTTTCATCCTTCTCTACCATTCCATTTTCCCCCTTTATAATGAAATAGTCTTGTATGTTGGCCAGTTTCCAGCAATATTAATCCACCTCAATTTTTTGCCAACCTAACATATTTACCAATTTAACAAAGTACGATTTATGGCAGAATTGGTAGCGTGAAATAATAAAATAATATCAAAGCAAATTACGTGTTTAATCGCTAGCATTTTCTCTTATCTTGTCTTCTTTATTCTAGATTTAGTCTACTTTATTTCAGGAGCCTATTATGTGAGTGCTTGGAGTTTGAGATCCTTGTAGAGTCTTGAAGGCTAAAGAATTAACCTCTACTGCATTTGTGATATTAAAAAAAAAAAAAAAAAGAAAGAAAATCCAGAATAAATTGATAACAGTTAAGTTCTAACCAAAGAAGATTTTAATGTAGTGATCATTCAAATACACAAACAATTAATAAGATGTGGCCCTAGCACAAGATGCTTCCAGTTTTTCCTGGAGTGAAAACAGTTTATAAAATAGTAAGTAGAAGGAAATAAGTACTTTGGTAATGTAGAATTACATGCAAAAGACCACGAGAGTGCTGAGAAAAGAGTGATGTTCAGACTGGGAAAATCAGGTGTGATTTTCCTTCCCAAAGAACATGGCATTTTATTTTGAACCTTGAAGGATGGCCAGGATTTCATTAGATATAGAAGGGCATCTGGTATGTGCCAAGGGAGTGCAGGTCTTGCGATGTGGCTCAGAGTGGTGGGCATGTTGCCTGTAAATGAGTACTGTACTGATTGCTTTCAGAAAGATTGTGATGAAAGGAGCTAGTTAAAAGTTTAGCTTGACGGGTAAGAAGGATCTAATGAGTGTTTCTTTTTGTTTTTAAATTTTGGAAATTTGAGCATGTTTACAGTTAGAGAGGAAAGAGCCAGCAAAAAGGAGAAGTTCAAGGCACAAAGCAACAGTGCAGATGGCATGATAAAGTTTACTTTCAGTCCTAAATTTTTGACTTTTCATGTTTCACTCCTGTTTCACCGTGTTGACCCTCCCTTACTGTGTAGCGCAAAGGTAGTACAGCTGCTAAATGAAAGAATAAAGTTGCCACCATGTAATAGGAAATCACATCTCTACAAATCAGGTAGATGGCACTTGTGTGGGCAGGTTTTAGAGAAGTGAGATCAGACTGCCTTGATAGAAAAGTTGTTTCCATGTGCTCTCAATCCTGAGGTGTCCGTGGGCTTGTGATCTTGGGCAAGTTGTTTGACCTCTTGCGACCTTCTTTTCTGTTAAAATGAGATGATGACCCTAGGTCTGTGTCATAGGTGACCATGTCAGTGCTGTTCAAAGTTAGATCCATTCTGCCTCCTCTCCTATTGTTTCTCTTCCTGTGCCCTCCTCACTTTCCTTCCTGTCTTCTGCTATAATTATTAGCTTGATTTATTCTGACACTATTCCTGTGATAAATATAAATGGATGTTGGTAATTAGATACTAGCATATTTAAAGAAATTTTCTAATTATGCAGTGCAGAAGCTAAGTTTATAGGCTTCATGCCCAAGGTGAAGAGTGTCCTAAAGTTTTAAACTAAAGTTCTTGTCATTAATAAGTTTGTTTAATATTAGGACATCATGATAATTTTGTTAAGAGAAGATGTATTCATTTTCTGCAACTCTCTGAAGTATACATATAATTTAGTTTCATTAATAGCTTTGTCCTTTTTGGAGAGTTGAGTTGTATGGATGAGTTTGTAGTTCAGTAAAGACAATGGTTTCTTGAAGTACCTGTGTTAAGATTGTTATTTTTAGGGGTTGTTGAGTCAATTCCAACTCATAGTGACCCTTTGTACAACAAAATGAAATGCTGCCAGGTCCTGCACCATCCACACAGTCGTTGCTATGATTGATCCCATAGTTACAGCCACTGTATAAGTGCATCTCGCCGAGGACCTTCCTCTTTTCTGCTGACTCTCTACTTTACCAAGCATGATGTCCTTCTCTAGGGACTAGTCTCTCTTGATAACATGTTCAGAGTATGTGAGACGAAGTCTCATATACCTTGTAAGGAGAATTCTGGCTGTACTTCGTTGAAGACAGATTTGTGCGTTCTTCTGCGAGTCCATGGTATATTCAGTATTCTTCACCAACACCATAATTCAAAGGCATCAACTTTTTTTTTGATCTTCATTATCCATTGTCCAGCTTTTGCATGCATATGAGACAATTGAAAATACCATGGCTTGGATCAGACACACTTTATTTAGTCTTCAAAGTGACATCTTTGCTTTTTAATACTTTAAAGAGTCTTTTTACAGGAGATTTATCCAGTACAGTACAGAGATTGATTTCTTGACAGCTGCTTACCATGGGCATTGATTGTGGATCCAAGTAAAAATGAAATCCTTGACAACTTCAGTTGAGGAGTCTCCTAATTTGCAAGCATTTGTGTTACTAATTAGTATATTTTATTACCCCTTGAAATAGATTCATTGACATTCCAAAATAGTTTTGATATTGGCAGCTTGTTAAAGCCACATCCAGCCTGTGCACATTCCATGTTCTTGGTAATGTACCAAGTTCCTGGTAAACTAATCTTACTTATTATGTTAAAGAGACTGACTATGTTGATTTTAAGGACATCTCATGGCAGGGCACTAGCTCCTTAAATACTACTATTCTTGATTCTGACGCTTATGTTAAAATCTGAGCATAAAGTTTCATTTTTTTTGAGAGCCAGTTTTTAGTTTAAAGATGAGAAATGTAGAAGCAAGTAAATCAAGGACGGAATTTTAGAAATATTCTGACACAAGTTGTTATTGTTGTTGTTGTTTGCCGTCGAGTCAAACCTGACTCATAGCGACCCCTCCTTGGGTTTCCGAGGCAGTATCACTACGGAAGTAGGATTGCCCAACCTTCCTTCCGAGGAGTGGCTGGTGGGTTTGAACCGCCAGCCGTCTGGTTAACAGGCAAGTGTCTTAGCCACTATGCTACCAGAGCTGATCTGTGCATAATGTCGTATTTAGTGGTAAGATTAAGAAATGATGGCGATTGATAATTTTAATTTCTATCAAATTAGTGGTATGAAAGCCCAAAGGCATTTGCTTTGTTTGTTCTCCTGTCATTTAAAATGCCTTTCAGTTGTATCTTACTATAAATGTTTGTCACTCTTATTTCCGTTTAGTCTTATTGTTTCCTGTCTTTGTATCTGAGCCCTGAACTCACACATACTTATTATCTCTCTAACTTCCTGCCCTTTTTCTTCTTCCCATATCTTGTCTCTCAGGTCGTCAATGGTTAAAATGTTATCTTGCCCACCAAAAAATTATATTATTTTGATTCATTTATTTAAAAACACATCTCTTATTTTTGAGAATGGGAATAAAATATAATAGTAACCAACATTCTTACTATGTAGCAGGCATTGCCAGGCACTCTATATGGATTATTGTATTTAGTATTCACAAGAGCCTCTGAAAGTAGCCAGTTAGAAGTTGAGCCAAGATTGGAACCTGGGTGATCTGACTCCCAATCCCATGTTCTTCAATAATTGTGTTACTTTGTTGTCATAACTATTCAGTCCCTCAAGAAATAATGATCACTAGTGGTGGCGTAGTGCCTAAGGCATTTGACTGCTAACCAGAAGGCTGGCAGTTCAAACCCACCAGCCATTCCTTGGAAGGAAGTTGGGCAGTCTACTTCCAAAGTGATACTGTTTCGGAAACCCAAAGAGGGGTCCCTATGAGTCGGATCTGACTTGAGGGCAGTGAGTTTGGTTTTTTGGTTTAATGATGTTGCACAAACACTGGAACTATAACAAAGACCCTTCCTCTTGCAGTATTGGGTCCTAAGTATCATTTGAGTGGTGTGTGCAGATAATGTTTATACCACCTATGCTTGTACAGTACCTTATACTTCTCAAAAGTCAGGGGATTCTTCATCTCTAGGTTTGAGAGATTAGTAAAAGTTTATCAGCTAGGGAGAGAGAAGGCATGTATAAAGACCTGAGAGATGAGCAAATGTGGGATAGATGAGGAAGTGGCTACTCTCATTGCACTGGAGCATGGCAGCCGCAGTTGCTGGGTGGGGTTAGGGATAGGTGGGTGATGAGTTCTGGGATTGTTCATGTCCAGCTGGCCCAGGGCTTTATTGTGTAGTCATTAGGAAGCCAGTGAAACCATAGTGTGTTTCTGTTATGTCCTTGCCCTCCTTGTGTCATTTCCATGAAGACCACTGGAGGTCCCGGGTGCTCCTTGATGTTTAACCTTAGTAGCTGAGAGCACCATGTGATCAGCTTGAGGACACAGTTTTATTGCCATAAAAAAACTAAACTAAACTCGCTGCCATTGAGTCAGATCCGACTTATAGCGACCCCTCCTTGGGTTTCCGAGGTGGTATCCCTACGGAAGTAGATTGCCCAACCTTCTGAGGAGTGGCTAGTGAGTAGGTTTGAACGACTAGCCTTCTGGTTAGCAGTCAAATGCCTTAAGCACTGCGCCACCAGTGGTTATAAAAACTAGTGCTTTTATGCAATCTTTTGTTTCTTGGGCCTATATAACTACTATTAAATTAAATCCAAAGCCATAAATAGAAACTTGATTTTAGGGCTTAAATTCTTAACTCATAAAATTTAATACAAAGATACTTTCCAAAGAAGTTTTTACATAAGTTTAAATATGGTGAAACCTGTGGGAGCAGGAACTCTGTGGGACTGCTTTGTTTTTCTGAGTCTCACTAGTTTTCTGCCTTTGATGAGGTACAGTCTTAACCACTTCTCTCTTGTTCTCTATCATTGAAAAATAATAATTTTCCTTTTCTGACAGATTTCTGCCTTATACAGCTTCTGGCTTTTGTAGGTTTTATACTGTACGTGGGTTTTATGCAGTTACTGTTTGTTTTTTCTAACTCAGTTTCCTTTTTTTTTTTAAGAAATCGATCATGCTAGAAAGAGGCACTTGGGCATTGTTGAGGAGATGTAAACAATGCTGTTTATCTGCATAACATAAATGACAGCTTTCTTTCTTTTTTTTTTTTTTTTAAATTGTGATTTGGGTGAAGATTTAAGAGCAAATTCACTTTCCATACAGCAGT
>NW_006921718.1:7997454-8003069 GCF_000298275.1 Orycteropus afer afer | reverse complement strand
TCATTCTTTCTTTCCTACTTTTGGTCTGAAAAACAATGAGAAAAGCTATAATGAAATTGCAGATGTATTGCCCTCACTTACTGAGGGAAAGAGAAATAACAATAGGCAAAAAAAAAAAAAAAAAAAGGTAGAGTAAAACGTAATAAAGCATACTTCACATTGAGATTCTTAGTGGTGACTATTTGAAAGAAATCTCAGAGTTTAAAATCCTTTGAAAGAGGTCCTTCTCTACCGCCATTATCTTGGAAGCCCATGTTCATGTCCCAGTGAGGGTGCCCTTGTGTGAAGCATGAATGTTTTTCATGTTCCTTGCTTCCTTCCTTCTTTTTGCTTTCAATTGTCTTCAGTGTTTTTAGCATTTTTCTTTTGAATGCTTTTTGGTAGTGGCAAACTTTCATTCTTTGAAGTTGGATTTTATTTTGGGAAACAGCCAAAAGGCATATGGAGTTGTATCTGATTAATAAAATAGGTGAGACCTCGGGGAATTCTGTTTTCGCTAAAACATAAGCTAGCACTATTAAGCACTGAGGCTGATTTTATTGTCTTAACTCATGAACTACCTTTAAAGAAAATGTCAAATGGAACATTTTAGAAAAGTGTTGTGAAATGACAGAATTGGAATAACTATATAATTTCCTAAGGTGACTTTGAAGAACAACATGATTTGAATGTGAAAGTCCTATTATTTTGTTTTTGGGGTCTGTATCCTTTTATTTCATGGTTATATCTTATACATTAACTAGGGATAATAGTTCTTTAATTCAAAAAGAACTTTGGGTTACTTTAATCGCTCTCAGTCTTTAATTTGAACATTAGTAGTATTACTGTATATGTGGGGAAGTATCTGAACCTATTAATAGAAAGTAAGAGGATAAACCTCTTTTCTCTTGTGTAATTGAATCATTGCAAGTACCATTTGAAATTCTGAATATCCAAGAGCATGTTGAATTCTGATTACCATATAGTGTGAGAAGTAGATATTTGCTCTCAGTAACTGCCATGGTTTATGCTATAAGAGTTATTTCACTACTTATCCTTCCTCAGATTTACTGTGAATTTACATGTTTATTTTAATTACTACTTAAAACCCACACAGAGAAGGATAAATGAGCTGTGCTTCTGAATCAGCAGTAGAGTACTATAATACTAAGAATTTGGTTTGTCACTGACATTACCTATGACATTGACAACTGAAGTAAAATTTAAAATTATGTGGCATAAGTCACCTTCATGAATTAAATGTTCCGCTGACACTACCCTATTTCCTCCTCCAATTTTGATGATACAAGTTATATTCTTGTGATGCTCTCAGTGCAGTTCGCTAAATCCTCTATTTAATACTTTGGAAATGCTTGTTCTCACTGGGACCTGTTCTGTTACTGCTGTGACAGTGATGTATCTGAGGCTAAAATTCCTTCTCATGATTCTGGTCCATTGCCCTTCCTCTTCATGTTCCTCAGCTTCCTTAAATACATCAGATCCAAGGACTGGTTATGAAAATGCAATGGCATATAACAACAGCAACAACAAAGTGCATTCATGAATCCAAGCCTGTTTTACTTTCACTCAGTTGGGCAATCCACTTTTGTAGTGATACTGCCTCAGAAACCCAAGGAGGGGTCGCTGTGAGTCAGATCTGACTCAATGGCACACAACAACAACAACATAGTACATATAATGGAGACAAAGGCATATGGTGACATCATCCTTAAGTTCTTGGCTGCTAACTGAAAGGTTTGCAATTCAAACCCACCAACCACCTCATGAAAGAAAGATGAGACAGTCTGTTTCCAAAAAGATTACAGCCTTGGAAGCATCCTTAAAAAGTTGGGAATAGTAGTATCATTTGATACAGAAATCCCACCACTAAGTATATATCCTAAAGAAGTGAGAACCAAGACATGGATAGATGCATGCACAGCCATGTTCATCATAGCACTATTTACAGTAGCAGAGATGGAAACAACCCAAGTGTACATCAACAGATGAATGGATAACTAAACTACGGTATATACACACAATGAAATACTATGCAACATTTAAAGAATAATGAATCAGCAGATCACCTCATAACATGGATGAACTTGGAGGACATTATGCTGAATGAAACAAATCAATTGTAGAGGATTAATATTGTATGAGTCCACTTTTATAAAAAATCAAGGAAAGGTTTGCACATGGAAGGAAGCTTTATTTATTGGTTACCAGGGATGGGAGGAGAGGGAAGGGAAAATTACTAGATAGGTTAAGATACAAGTATTGATGTGGGTGAAAGGAAAGGCAATATACCAAAAGTGAGTGACCAACACAGTAACACTGAGGAAAAGGAGTACATGGAGAGGTACACAAGAGGTATAGAAAACATAGAGTGAACTCTTCCATGTGCACAGTACTACATTACCCATAATAACAAATATTAATCTATGGGTGGATACATAGCGATACAGGCAAAATGATCAGGTATGGGTTGGCAAAAGGAAATATACCTATGACCATAAGTTTGGCAGATAATATTTCTATATATTTATGTGTATGTGCTATAATAATGTCCATATGTATAATAGAGCTAACGGAGCAAAGTTATGGTAACTTCTTAGCCACAGCCAGACACCTTGAGGGAGTGAGTCCCGGGGCTCATGGGATCAGGACTGTGGTCATGGAGGACATCAAGCTCAACTGGCATAACATACTACACAAAAACATTGTTCTGTATCCTACTTTGGTGAGTAGTGACTAGGGTCTTAAAAACTTGTGAGCATCCATCTGAGATGCAACAGTTAGTCCTTCTTCATTGGACCAAAGAAGAACGAAGAAAATCAAAGACACATGGAAACAATTAGCCCAAAGAACTGGTAGACCATACAAACCTCAGCCTACATGAGCTTGAGGCTAGAAGAACTAGATGGTACTGGCTACCACTGTCAACCACTTGGGAAGTGATCAAAATAGGAGATCCTGGATCGAATAGAAGAAAAATGTGGAAGAAAGCTCAAAATCATAAAAATGACCAAGCTTACTGATCTGATGGAGACTGGTGAAATCCCCAAGACTGTGACCCTTAGTCACTCTTCAGACCTGGAATTTAACTCACTCCCATGACTTCCAGCCAAACAGTAGGCCTACAAAGTGAACAGCTATACTAGGTAGGTATGCTTCTTATGACATTCAACCATGAGAAATCAGAAGGGCAGCATTTTTATAGGGAGATAGATCAGAGGGCAGATATGTATAGGGAAGAAGGACACAGGGAAAAGGTAACCACAGGGAGGAAGTGGGAAGAGAGCTGTTATATTATGGGGATTGCATTCAGTGTCGTGAAACAACATGTGTATGAATTGTTGAATGGAAAATGAATTTGTTCTGCGAACTTCCACCCAAATCACAATTAAAAAAAAAAGATCCCAGCTTTGGGAACCATGTGGGGCAGTTCTACTCTGTCCCATAGGGTTGTTATGAGCTGGAATTGACATAGGGACAATTGGTTTGTGTTTGTGGGTTTGTTTTTTTCTTTCTTTTTTCCTTCCTATAATAGAAACAATATTTAGACTGGATAGGAAAGGAATTACTGCATTTTACAAATTCGACTGTTTGAGTCTCTTAATGTCAGAATAAGGGATTTTTAGGTATTTTAGAATTAATTTAAATGCACTGTTGTTGTTAGGTACTTTTGATTTGGTCCTGATTCACAACCACCCTATGTACAACAGAATGGAACACTGCCCATTTCTGCACCATCCTCACAACCCTTGTGCTCAAGCCCATTGTTGCAGCCGCTGTGTCAATCCATCTCATTGATGATCTTCCCCCTTTTCACTGATGCTCTGCTTTGCCAAGCATGAGATCCTTCTCCAGAGAATAGTCCCTTCTGACCACATGGCCGAGTAAGTGAGACGAAGTCTGGGCATTCTTGCTTCCAAAGAGCATTCTGGCTGTACTTCTTCCAGGACAGATTTGTTTGTTCTTCGTCTGTTGATGGTTTTTTCTGTATTCTTCGGTAACAATTCAAAGGTATCAACTCCTCTTCACCCTTAGTTATTTGTTGTCAAGCTTTCACAATGCATGTGAGGTGATTGAAAATACTGTGGCTTGGGTTAGGCGCACCTTAGTCTTCAACATAACATCTTTGCCCCTTAATGCTTTAAAGAGGTCTTTTGATGCAGATTTGCCCAATGCAATACAACATCTGATTTCTTCACTGCTGCTTCCATGGATGTTGATTGTGGATCCAAGTAAAATGAAATCTTTGACAACTTCAATCTTTTTTCCATTTATTGTGATGTTGCTTATTGGTTCAATTGTCAGGATTTTTGTTTTCTTTATGTTGAGGTGTAATCCATCCTGAAGACTGTAATCTTTGATGTTCATCAGCAAGTGCTTCAAGTCATCTTCACTTTCAGCAAGCAAGGTTGTGTCATCTGTGTATTAATGAGTTATTAATGAGTCTTCCTCTGATCCTAACCCATGTTCTTTCTTCATATAATTCAGCTTCTCAGATTATTTGGGCAGCATACAGATTGAATAAGTAAGGTGAGAGGATACACACCTGACACACAACCTTCCTGAAATTAAACCAAGCAATATTCCCTCATTCTGTTTGAATGACAGCCTCTTGGTCTATGTACAGGTTCCTCATGAGAACAATGAAGTGTTTGGAATTCCTATTCTTTGCAATACTATCCATAATTTGTTACGATCCACGCAGTCTGATGCCTTTGCATATTCAGTAAACTACAGGTTTGTTCTTTGTTTTCATCCAAGATCCATTTGACATCAGCAGTGATAGCCCTTGTTCTGTGTCCAGCCAGCTTGAATTTCTGAAAGTTGCCTGTCAGTGTACTGCTACACCTGTTTTTGAATTATCTTCAGCAAAATTTTACTTGTTTATGATATTAATGATATTGTCTGATAATTTCCACATTCTGTTGGATCATCTTTCTTTGGAATGGGCATAAATATGGATCTCTTCTAGTTGATTGGCCTGGTAGTTGCCTTCCAAATTTCTTGGCATAAACAAGTAAGCGCCTCCAATGCTGCATCCATTTGTTGAAACATCTCAATGGGAATTCCATTACTTTCTGGAGCCTTGTTTTTTTGCCAGTTCCCTCAGTGCAGATTGGACTTCTTCCTTCAATATCATTGATTCTTGATCATATGCTTGCTATCTATTCAAATAGCTGAACGCTGACCAATTCTTTTCGGTAAAGTGACTCTGTTATTCGTCCATCTCCTTTTGATGCTTCCTGCATTGTTCAGTATTTTCTCGTAGAATCCTTTAATATTGCGACTCAAGGCTTGAATTTTTCTTCAGTTCTTTTAGCTTGAGAAATGGTGACCGTGTTCTTCCCTTTGGGTTTTCTAACTCCAAGTCTTTGCACATTTCATTACAATACTTTGTCATCTTGAGCTGGCCTTTGAAAGCTTCTGTTTAGCTCTTTTGTTTCATTTCTTCCATTTGCTTTAGCTACTCTCCATTTAAGAACAAGTTTCATAGTTTCTTCTGATGTCCATTCTGGTCTTTTCTTCCTTTCCTCTGTTTTTGTTGTTGTTGTTGTTTGCTGTCGAGTCGGCCCCAACTCATAGCGACCCCTCCTTGGGTTTCTGAGGCAGTATCACTA
>NW_006921718.1:7958983-7996443 GCF_000298275.1 Orycteropus afer afer | reverse complement strand
GGGTTTGAACCGCCAGCCGTCTGGTTAGCAGGCAAGTGTCTTAGCCACTATGCTACCAGATTCAATGCAGTAGGAACTGAAAATACCCATATCCATTGAGTCATTTCTGAGTTATGACAACCCCCATGTGTTAGAGAGTAGAACTGTTCCACAAGGTTTTCTTGGCGGTCATCTTTATGGTAGCAGACAATCATGCCTTTCTTCTTGGTGCCACTGGGTGGGTTTGAACCACCAACCTTTAGGTTAGTAGTTGAGTGCACCTTCAGTGCACTGTAGCCCTCTAACAATTATGAATGAATTTAGGTGGTTTGTTTCAGACCTGCTTTTAAGTAGTTCATTGTATTTTTTAAGGTAACTAGTGCATACTGGGGGCCCTAAACCAAGGTCAGCCAGGGCTCATTGAAATATACACCCACTTAAGGCTTTCAGTAGAGTATGTTTTTAACTATTCAGAGTAATTGCTATGCTAGAACTGGAGACCTTTGAAAAGTTCATAAAGTTAATTACACCTTGAGACACACCTTCTGCTCAGCTGCTTAAGCACTGTATCAGTTTACAGTGTTCCTTTGTTTAAAAAAAAATGACTGAAGTACAGTACTATAGTAGTATGCAGTTTATTGTGCACAGATGTTTCTAAAGTAAGGTGATGATAATCACACAGTTATTAAAGAGTCCAGATCTTTTTTGTTTGTTATATAGCTAAGATAGGAAGGCTCTGTGAACTTTCTACATTTTTCTATGCTTTGGGTTCATGCTACTTGATTATTGTGACAAATTACTGAGTGCTGTACCCTTGATCATTGACTTTTCATTGTTGATTTTGTTTCATGGCTTATAAAGATCTTTAAATTTTTTTTTTGGTGGGGGATAACTGTTTAAAAGTCAGAGCTAACAATTACTGCTTAGCTATCTATGATCAGGTATTAGTCTAAGCTCTTTGTGTGCGTTACTTAAACTACTCGACAGCTCAATGAAGTCAAGATACTTATTATCTCCATTTTGCAGATGAGGAAACTAAAGCTAGGAAAGGTTACCAAGTAATTGGTAGAGATGATAGACAGATAGAGAAGGGGAAGAAAGGAAAAGAAGGAAGGGGGAAGGGAGGGAAGGTAGGAGAAAGGAGTAGAGAGATTAAGAGTACTGTTGTTGTTGTTGTTATGTGCCGTCGAGTCGGCCCCGACTCATAGCGACCCCTTCTTGGGTTTCCGAGGCAGTATCACTACGGAAGTAGGATTGCCCAACCTTCCTTCCGAGGAGTGGCTGGTGGATTTGAACCACCAGCCGTCTGGTTAGCAGGCAAGTGTCTTAGCCACTATGCTACATTAAGAGTACTAGGGAATATTAATAAGAGATACAATAGTTGATTGGCTTTCTGCTATAGTTGAGGCATTATGTTCAGCAGTGAAGAAACAAAGACATACAAGACTCAGGCCCAGCCCTCATGGAAATCACATTTGCTCATGGATTGTCAGGATATAAGTATAAGTAATTAATGATGTGATAGGAACCTTATATAAAACAGACAT
This sequence comes from Orycteropus afer afer, assembly GCF_000298275.1. Lineage (NCBI taxonomy): Eukaryota > Metazoa > Chordata > Mammalia > Tubulidentata > Orycteropodidae > Orycteropus > Orycteropus afer. The sequence goes on along the minus strand of NW_006921718.1, from coordinate 7,994,917 downwards.
GCACAAAGGTCTATGAAAATAGACTAGAGGAAGGAATAAGACGTGTAGGGGAGACAGAGTTGAAGAGATACTTCACAGAGGAGATGACATTTGCTTGAAGATGACCAGAATGCTCTTTGAGAGTAGGAACCGTGTGTTGTTGAACCCTGTAATATGCCCAGGATGTAATGGTCGCACTCTAAATGTTTGACTGGTATATGCTGGCAACCTGGCCAGCCAGCTGGATAGATATGTGGGAAGGGCATTGTAGGAGATGGATATGCTTGATTGAAAACACTGGCAGATAAGGGCATAATGGGCCCTTTAGCAGTAGGACCCCACCTGGGATGCATAAGAGTGAGACAAGGGTCCTATGTGACACTTTACTCTACTTAAGCCACATCCCCTGCTAGGAATAGTCCCTACTCCATCCTCCTTACTACATTTCTTTTCAGTTGTATACACATTTCAAATCTCTGGTAAGAATTTCACTTCCTTTATTAAGTTTTCTCAGCAACTGCAGTTGCTCTTTTCTCTAAAGTTACAATCCTTTTTGTTTTCACCTCTCACTTGCCATTTAATGGTGTATTGCCTAGGTCACCTTCCTGATGAGTGTTTTGTGTCATTATATTTTCTGTATTTATCTCTGATTCTTTGGTTGGAAAAAACCTTAGGAATTATCAGTAACTTTCCCATTGATAAAGGAGAAAATCAAAGTCCATAGAGAAGAAAAGACTTACACAAGTTCACATAAGCAGTAAATACCAGTCCCAGGATTGAGTCCGTGACTCGCTCATTCCATGCTAGATGGTGCTTCCCCTTTTTTTCCTAACTCAGTAGTGAGTTTATGGAGGTGAGGAACCACGTAGCACACTTACTGTGCACCAAGTACCTACTAGAAACATTTGTAAATTAAGCAATAAATACCTTCCTTCTGTGCTCTAATGTAAAGGCGATGTGGTTCTCAGCCTAAAAAACATAGCATCTAGGGGATTAAAATATAGAGAGTAAGACCTCAACGGTTAGATACATTAGTTAAAAAATTAATTCTGCTGGGCAGAATTTTCCTAAAAGTTTACCAGGAGTACTGTTAAAGCTAGATGTTTCATGAAGTACTTAAAACTCACTTGAACAACTCAGTTTTACATATTTCTAGCAGTTTAAACTTATATTGCTTATTTTTATGTTTTGATTAGAAGTTAGTCTAGGATATTTTCCAATATAAAGAATCATTTTCTTAATTTAATAATTACTTCATAATGATATAATTAAGGATGTAAATTAGATCCTCTGGTGCCCTTGGAATCACTAATTGAGACATTCCTCTGTGACTCCAAAGGAGCCTTAATGATGACAAACTCTGTTGTTACCAACATTCTCATCAGTAGCTCAGACCATGTGGAGCCTTCTGAATGCATTCTTAAGTGGGCAGTGGGTGGAAGAGTTGGATAGTATGAGGTTATTACTAAATACAGATAATCATGACTTATACAAGATTCGTTACACAGAAGCTAACACAGTAGACCCTTTCAATTCATTGATTTAACATTCACGAATTCAATTATTCATGAAACAGTGACCTAGAAGGTCCGTGGTGTGTAGTAATTTGTAATTTGAATCAGGTGAGCTGTGAAGTACCTATGCAGGAGCAAATCACTTAGCTGGTGACAAGCCAACTGCCCAATTGTTTTTACCTCATTATCGCGTCTGTAGGAACTCATGAACTGGTCTCAACCTTTTTCTTTATAAAAGAAAGCCGGTTGCTAGGGCTGGTGATGGAGCAAAGAAAGAAGTAAAGAGGTTGTAGAAATTGATGGTTCTTTACCAGAAAGCAGAAATCTGGGACAAATTAAAAAGCTAGTGTGCTATATTTGGCAGTAGATTAAATCTATGAAATGAAAAGTGTGACTTATGCATGGTATAGAAACAGGAAAAGCAATTCCTGAAAATGTCTCAATGAGCTCACTGGGCAGCACAAAATTATACTTTCTGTGGCAACTGTTATGTATAGCCCAGTGCACTAGCAGAGCACTTACAGAGATCTCAGGATTTACCTAGTATCTACTGTATTTTCTTCCCTTTTTATAGGAGGATATCTGGAATCTACTGTATTACTTTTTTTTTTATATATATATAGGCAGCCTAGTAATGGATGTTGGATAAATGCCCTTTTTGAATCTACACTATTAATCTTGAAGGCCAGATCAGATGTCTCAAGTCTTAAAATTTTAGAAGCAGCTGAGATTCCTAACATGTATCAATAGTCACTTATATCAAACATTGTGTATTTAAAAATAATGACTAGCTAATTGGGTCCTGTTAGCCTCCTAGGAAGAAGTCATCTTGAGTGGGGAGGACAATGAAAGAATTGTGAATTCAGGTAGATCTAGAAATTGGGGTTCCCCTCGCTCCTGGAGCTCTGAGACTGGGCAGTGTTGTATGGAGAAAAGGTATATTCTTTATATGTCATTAAATAATAACTTGGAGTAGAAATTCACATATAACCAGCCTGTAAAGCCTCCACTTTTACTGAAGAAAACATGACCTAGAGGCCTGGGATCTTCTTCATGGGATATGTCTCTTCCTGGGGCTTCAGCCACAAGTCCTTTGGTGTGTAGACAGATTGCCTGTCCTTATGGTCCATCACGGCAGGCCTTCTGATCCTTCCACTCCGGAGTATTTGTCCTCTAACTCAGTCAGACAGTGTGGTTCTGTGCCCTGTATGGGTGGTGGGCAGCCTATCAGCACCTGGCTGGTGGACAGCACCACAGTTGCACTATGACCAAAGGTTGCTCTTCTGACCTTTCTTTTTAGCCATTCTGCTTATAAAGGGTATTTTGGTTTGGGGTTTACATACTTAGTTTATTCAATAGTAAAGGACCTTTGTTACCAAATAATAATTTTAAGCTAAATTCTAAACAACTTTGAGTGTTATGTAAGAACTGTGTAACTATGAGAGGAAGTGCAGACTATAGACCAAGGACAAGAAGGTGTGTCCCGGTGGAGCTGGTGTAGAATTTTCTAGGAGACCTGGCTTCTGGCCCTGCCTTCACATTTATTAAGTGGATCACCCTTGGGAAGATCATTTGGCTTCTCTTGACAATATTTTCCTCATTTGTATCTAAGGATTCTGACTAAGAAAGCTTCTCCTGTGACAAGTAAGTCCTATTGATAAAATCATGCCCACTTTTTTATATAAGAACAAGCATATCAATTCATTTGCTGTGTTGTATAAACCTTCAATCTCCTATCCATCTCTTTTTCATACCTGAATTGTAGGAATATTAGAGTGATATGTTGAAAACCGAGTTATATAGAGAACATTCCAAAAGACACCAGGGCTTTTGCTTCAAATTTATATGTATGGAAAATCTAGGATCACTGGTGACTAAGGGTTTGGAAGTTTAGCCTTGCTTTTTTTTAAAATATGCAGCTTCTTACAGTATCTTGTACATAGTAGAGTCCCTGGGTGTTACAAACGATTAAGCCCTCAGTTGCTAACTGAAAGCTTGGCAGATCAAGTACACCCAGAGGTGCCTGGGAAGACAGGCCTGGCAGTCTTCGTTTGGAAAATCAACCACTGACAACCCTCTGGAGCATAGTTCTACTGTGAGATACATGGATCACTATGAGTTTAGAATCGACTCAACAGCAACTGTTTTTGGGTGGTTTACATGTAGTTGATTATTAAATATTTATGGAGCAATTGAATACATAAGAATTTTCCAAGTGCTTTTAACAAATAGATGTAGCTATTTAGTAAGAAGGACATCTGTTGCTTATTTTAGAGTTTCTCAAATGATTCTTCAGAATATTTATTTACTTTCATTCTTAAATGGGCAAAGTACTTCCCTTGTTTATTCAATTCATTTTCTTAGGAAACTTGTTGCAGAGATTTCTAATTGTCCTTTGTCCATGGGTCCAGTCTTTTCTTCTTTCATAGATGCAACATTTTTGTCTAGGGATATGGTTTCCCACAATAAAGATTACCATTCTCAGACTCTCTTGCAGGTTGTTGTGACCATGTGCTTACGTTTCAGCCAATGGGAAGTTACCAGAGAAATAGTGCGGCTTTTCATGTTATGCTATTGAGGACTGTGCCCTGCATTTCTGACTGGCTGGAATTCTGTAATAATAGAGATTGAGGAACAAAAAAATAAATAAAAAGGGACTTAGATGACTAGCAACTTTATGGAGCCCAGACCTCGTAACATTTATAAAGTTAAATTTCATGACAGTTTTTTCCCCAAATAGCCACAAATTCCAAGTAATTGAAGTGTGAATATAAATGTTGGTTCATCATAAGTTACTATGTCTCCTTTTATTCTTTCAGATTAAACTTATTTGTGGAATCATTTTATCCTTTCACATATTTGAAAATGGGATGGAACCTTGAAATATGGGAGCAACACTGATACCAAGCACAGTATTCAATTTGGCATCAGCTGCAACCTCTCCTTGCCATATAAGCCTCAAGAGTGTGCTTGTTTGGTCTCTTGTGCTCCTCTGAATCTTATCTCAGGCCCAAGGTACCAGGCTCCTTGTTGGTTGCTAATTTAATATGGAGCAGGATGAGAATGACTGGGACCTCTGTTGGTCAGATCCATCAAGTTCACCACACAAATCACTATCCTCATATACTTAGGGCCAGCTCTGACTATATATTTACATCTGTGCATGCATGCATGTGTACGCGCACACACACATACACACAGAAGAGGGAATCAGCTTTTCATGAGAATGCAAGGATTGTGGTGGAGTTCACAAGAGACTGAAGTTTTCAAGCAGACTGGTGTAAAGCAGTCAACCATGGGGCACCAGAGGGGCAACATTCATGTGGAGGAAATGCAGGACACACAGGAGTACATAACTATGAGGGGCACCTGAGAGGGTACTAGGAAGGGAGGGGAAGAGAGTGGGTTAGGGTTGGGGATGCTAATCGGGGAGTGAAACCAAATGTACACAAAATGTTGAATGTAAAACAAACTCTGCTTTGTAAAATTGCACTTAAAGCACAATAAAAACAAACAAATAAATAAAGCAGAGGTTTTCAAGGTGTGATACCTGAGCAGCAGCATCAGTAACCTGTATATTTGTTAGAAATGTAAATGCTCAGGCCCTTCCACAGACATACTAAATCAGCACTTTGGAGGTGGCAGCCAGCAGCACTCCAGGTGATTCTCATGCACTCAAGTTTGAGAACCAGTGGTCTGAAGAGTGTCAGAAAGCCTTATAATAGCAATTATAATCATACTAGCTTGAAGGGAGTACTGTGTCCAGAAAAACTTTGGTTAGATAAAAAGAACCAGGTGAGAAATGAGGTGAGGAAGCATTTCCTTTAGAGACAGTTGAGGCAGGATTGGAGTGATACTCCTGAGAGGAGTCTTAAGTCTGGTGCCTCCTGTATTTTGTACCAGGGACCTGTCTGGCCTCTTGCTTCTGGTTCAGGCACCAGCCAGATGTGGTAAAGTTCCTTTGTATAACTCCAGGTCCATACTGTTCCTTAAATCACTGCCATTTTTGAAGTAGAAAAGGTGCTATAAACACATACTGAAATGAATAAGGAGGACTCTTTAGTGTCCTACCTTAGCTTCCCAGGCTGAGCCCCACCTTTCCCTGGAAGATGGCTCTGAGCCAGGAACCAAGCCCTTTAATGGCTATGAAGGGGCGGGGGACTATAATTTCCATGTAAGGGCTAACAAGAATATAAGTGCTTATTTAATAAATTATTTTTTTTGAAATGCCTTTTCCATTTTGGTAGTTGAAGTTTGAAAAATGTTTGGAGTACTATAATTATCATTTCTGGGAAAAAATAAACATTGCAGTATTTTTGGTTTTGCCGCAGGTCAAGTTGTAGTTCAGGATGAAAAGTAAACACGTCCCTTTGCTCAGCTGCAGCTCACATATTTGTAGTCTCCCGGTGCCCTCTTGGCGGTCCTGCTGGATGAGGGTTTACGCAGTGGGTACACAAAGGAGACAAAGACAGCATAGAAATGCGAGGCCTGTTCAGGGGCTTACCCTACTGCAAGTCTGATTGGGAAGTCTGATTTGTGCTGGAGCAGAAGGAACATGCAAAAGGGTGGAGAGGCCTTCAGGGAGAGAAGCATGGGAAGGGAATGAGTCTGTGAGAGCATCCAAGGCCAAGGAAGGCTGTTCTCAGAGGCATACCCTCTGGGGAAGTGGTCTGCAACAGAAGCCATTTATCTCCAGGGAGGGCCTTACTGGTACAGGTGTACACATGAGGAGGCCCATGTTTGTTATTGGAGGCATTCATTACCGTTATATGTCATCTGTTCAGTTTGATAACTTTGTGAGCAGAGTCCATCCACGTGTCCTGAATGTGGAAATAGCTGGGGAAGAATCTCCTAGGAATACTACCTGGGAGTTGTATAAGGCAGCTTCCCTCCTTCCCCAGAGTAGAGACGATTTTCTCAAAATGTCGCCTTTAAAAAATAAATAAATAAAAGACTTAATAATAGAAACTGACAGATAAGCAGCAGCTGTGTGAGAGTTTTCACATACTAAGGTGTATGTGTGTAACATGCTAAGGTATGTGTATGTGGGGGGATATATGTCGTGTGTGTATTTCATAAACAATTCTACTTCTATCAATAATAAAGGAGCTCTGGTAGCATAGTGCCTAAGGCATTTGACTACTAACCAGAAGGCTGGCGGTTCAAACCCACTAGCCACTCCTAGGAAGGAAGGTTGGGCAATCTACTTCCATAGAGATACTGCCTCAGAAACCCAAGGAGGGGTCGCTATGGAAACATTTATTGATTGTGTCTGTGTTGGGGGTATTATGTTAGGCACTAGATTTAAAACAAAATGAGACAGAACTGACCTGACATGAGGACCTAAGAATGCCATGCATTTGAGGGAGCTCTCTCTCTTAACATGTATTAATATCTTTTAACAACATATGACTTAGTGCGTAAAGCATTTGCCTGCTAACCAGAAGCCTGGTGATTCAAATCCACCAGCCACTCCTGGGAAGGAAGGTTGGGCAATCTACTTCTTTAGTGATACCACCTCAGAAACCTAAGGAGGGGTAGTTGTGAGTTGGATCCAACTTGATGGCAGTGGGTCTTTGTTTGATTTTTAACATATTATATATATGTGTATCCTTTAATCTTCAAAACTATCTTGTAGAGTGTTATTATATTCTGTTTAACACAGGAGTAAACTGAGGTACCATGAAGTTAGGTGACTTGCCTAACATCACACAGGGCTAGAAACTTGCAGGGAGAGAATATACACTGAGTTCTGACTTAATGCCTAACTCTGTAGCAGGTGATGATGATGATGATGATGATGATGATAATTACTGTCTGTTCAGTGCATAGAAGTGTGAGGCCTGGGACTTCTTGCTTCATAAATGATCTCATTTAACCTTTTTAACAATTCTGAACAAGCTATGGCTCAGAGAGACCTTCCCTCCTCTCCTAAGGAGACACAGCTAATATGTAGAAGAGCTAGTATTTTAACATAGTTCTTTCTGGCTCTAAAACCTTCGTAGTAAATTACTAGGCTGTCTGACTTACATATAAAAAAGACCAAAGTAACCTCTGTTAAATGACAGATTGTATGAACAAGTAGTTTATCATCAATGAAATAAAAATAAAAAACAGGAAGAAAGGAAGAGGCAGAAAAATTGAAGGGCCAAAATGTTTTTTTTTTTTTTAAAGTTTATTTCTATCTTTTCAGCCACATAGGTTCCCCCCCACCCCAGAATGTACAAACCTTCATGATGGCTACCAGTTGAACAGTCTGCTCTGCTGTTCTTTGTTTGCCAAGCTGCTGCTATCTTCAGCAAAGAGAATAGCCGCAATGTGTTCTGCTCACTGTGCTTTCTGCCTGTCCTTTATTCCTTCTGCCTAGCATCCACTCTTTATTTTTGACACATCACTTTAATCACGTAAAGATAGTCACTTTCTAGAATCTCTGAAGATCTCAGATCAGCACATAATATTCTTCGTAGTTATTTTGAAGACCTTTAAACTGGGACTCATACATGTACGGACAAAATTACTGATAATGCCCTTGGTTTATTGTCCCTTGCTTTTTGAAATCACGTGGGATCACATTTTCTACCATAGTAATAAACTCCTCCTTTAATTCTGCGAGCACTTGTTGATCTCTTGTCAGGAGCAGAGACCATGCATCTCTGGAATCTGGCTGCATAGGAAGGGCTCCTAGAACTTCTGGTGCAGTACCTGTCTAGACAGAATCCACAAGTACCACCCTCGTTTTACACACAGAGAGCACTCAGCCCTTCATTCTGGCTTCTTTGAAATCTGACATTTTATTTCATTTTTTCAAATCATTACACAAAAGAAGAACCAAGTGGCAACATCCTTTCCTCAGTGGAAGCATGGAAAGTGACCCACCCGAAGTCACAGAATCAGCAAAATAGAGGCTTTGTTTCTGTTCTGTAATGGATGTTGCCTTCCAATAAACACCACCCCCCTGGGGAATTCTGTATTTCTAGTGTTTATGCCTGCCTATACAACATTTCCAAGCTGCTACGAAGTTCTTCTTAAGATGTTGCTGAGCTGACTCTACACATTTAGTTCATTTACATTTTTCCTCATCAGTCATCTGCCCCATTCTTTAGTAATTTTGATTCCTTTTTTTTTTTGTGGGCTTATCTTTATGACAAACAGAGAAAAGGTATTAGAGAACACTAGTTTATTAGGTAAAGTTAATCTTTTTGAACCAATACTCGGTTCTTTGCACGTTTATCCAAAACCATCCTTTTGCCTTATATTACTGCCAGATTTTTTTAAAATATAAATTCATACATACATCCTTAAAAACTTTTATTGTGTATGAATATGTAAATGTATGTGTTTGAATGGCACATCCCTCTGGGAGTAACTTGAATACTCTTTTCTGTTACGAATTAACGAATGATGAAATAAAAATGTCTCTGGACTTAAAATGCTAGTACACATTCATAAAATATAATTTAAAATTCAGTAGGATACATAAAGGTCACCTTTGGGATATGGCTCCTTCATTCTCTACCTCCTCTACCTCTCTACCCACCACCAGGGGCTGGTCCTGGAAACCTCTCTCAACTTCCTTCCCTCTTCCCAGGAAGCTCTGAACTCTTCAAGTAAGATTAGACTTATTTGGTTCAGATTTCCTGAGAATTGAAGCAGCTTCAAATCCCCTGAAAGTGTAGAAAGAGGTGGAGGAAGGAGGGATTGTTAAAGCAGTGGATCAAGCTTGAGTGCACATTGGGTCACTTGGGGAATTTTTTGAGGATGTTTTATTGTGGTTTGGGTGAAAGTTTCTGAGGCAGATTAGCTTCCCATTAAAAATTTATACATTTATCATTTTGTGACGTTGGTTGCAGTCCCCTCAATGGGTCAGCATTCTCCCCACTTCCACCCTGTGTTCCGCATTTCCATTTGCCTAGCTGTCTTTCCTCTTCCTGATTTCTGAATTTTACTTTTAGGCAAATGCTGCCCTTTTGGTCTCTTATAGTCTCCTATAGTTGAATTTTCTGACAAGCACATTCCTCATGAGTGTTACTATTCACTTTATAGGCTTGCCTGTTGTTTGCCTATACAGTGGTCTCCAGGAGTTCTAAGTTTGAAGGGTATCTAAGAACCATAGTCTTGGGGCTTCCACCAGTCTCTGTCAGATGAGTAAGTCTGGTATTTTTTATGAATTTGAATTTAGTTCTACATTTTTCTCTCACTCTGTCCAGGGCCTTCTATTGTGATCCTGGACAGAGTTGTCAGTAGTGGTAGCTGGGCACCATCTTGTTCTTCTGATCTCAGGCTTGTGGAAGCTATGGCTTGTGTAGTCCTTTGGACTAATTGTTTCCTTGAGTCTTTGGTTTTCTTCACTCTCTTTGCTTCAGACAGGAAGAAACCAATAGTTGTCTCTTAGATAGGAGCTCTGGTGGTATAGTGCCTAAGGCATTTGACTGCTAACCAGAAGGCTGGCGGTTCAAACTCACTAGCCACTCCTCAGAAGGAAGGTTGGGCAATCTACTTCTGTAGTAATACCACCTCAGAAATCCAAGGAGGGGTCACTATGAGTCAGATCCGACTTGATGGCAGTGCATTGCATTGTTGTTAGATGTCTGCTCATAAGCTTTTAAGACTCCAGTCACTACTCACAGAAGTAGGACGTAGAATATTATGATTATGGACTTGATATGCAAATTGACTTAGATATCTGCCCTCCCTTCCCCACAGGCTATAATCCCTATCCCCCAAGCCTCGTAACTCAGTACCACAAGGTGTTTGGTTATGGCTAAGAGGTCTTTCCAGACCGTGCCTCACTTGGGGAATTTCTAAAAATATTGAGGCCCAGATTTCACTTCCAGTGATACTGATGTAATTAATGATCAGGAGTGTACCTTGGGCTTCTGGGTTTTTCACACTCCGTAAGGGATTTTATTATGCAGTCAGGGTTGAGAATAATTATCTTAGCACTGTGGTTCTCAAAATGCAGCATGTATCAGAAGCACATGGACAGTTTGTTAAAGCCAGGATTTCTGGACCTCACCCCTGGAGTTTCTTAAGGTCTTTTCTAACATGTTCTCAGGATATGCTGTTGCTGGGCCCAGTGTTTGATAACTGCTACTGTAGAGCAGTTTTCAAACTTTTATGTGTATCTGAGAATCTTGCTTAAATGCTGATTCTGATTTAGTAGGTCTGCTAGAGGATCTGAGTCTAAGCTTGGATGTCTAACAAGCTCCCAGGTGAAGCTGATAATGCTGACCCAAGGGCCACATTTTGAGTAGCAAAGCTTGACTCTACAGTGTCATTATCAATCACTTCCTGTGTAGAAAGGATACATGGTCCAGAGATTCCTAGAGGTATCACAGGGCTCAGCATAGGGCTTGGACCACTTGGTGGCAGGCAGAGATCTGAAGGGCTCCTTGCCTCATTGGCATTTGGCCAGCCACTGTTTGCTAGGATGTTTGAACACGCCTTTGGCGAGGCTCCACTGTCAATAGGGAACTTCATTAGAAAGATTCTCAGTTTGCTTGGAGGAGTAAGGCAGTGATACTCAGCCCTAATTGCACAATAGAATCACCCAGGGAACTCTTAAAACAAATACTAATTCCCAGGCTTTTCCCTCAGAAATTCTGATTTAATTGGTTTGAGGTAGGATCCAGAGAGTGGTATTTTAAAAGTTTTTTAAGTGATTCTGATGTGGAGCCAGTGTTGAGAACCACTAAGTTAAGGTAGCATATATTCCAGCCTTACAGATCATTTAATGCTTTGTTCTTTGTAGTTGGCTAATTTATATTTCACTGTGATGCAAACTCATTTTATTACGTAATTAAAAACATTTAAGTATGACATCTTTAACAAACCACTGAAAAAAGGCTGCACATAGATTCCTTTGGTGTTAAATCCTAAATTCAGAGTCAAAGAAAGTGCTGGGAAAGTACAGCTGGTATTTCTGAACGAGCTGAAATATGAAATATTTCTGGGACTGTATCAACAAGCCTAATTTTTTCCCCCTCGGGGTTATGATTGTGCAGAATAGTCTTCACAGCGAAGCTTGCCAAAAAAGGTTATGATAAAATCATGGAATGTGAATGAAAGGGATCCACAGTACAATTTTAAAGGAGTCAGTCTCTAAATTTGAAAATGTCGAGATGACATTTGTTTTGGATTTGTAATAGAAGTTTTCACAACAAATTAAAGCTGAATATAAGAAAGCACCTCCTTTTATTGTGTAATGTCTTTAGGCCAGCGAGCAAATGAAATGGAGAAAGTGGCCAACCAGAGAGTGATGAGTCCACACCAAAGATCCTGGACCTCTTTCTCTTTGCAAATCAATTTTTTGCCCTATATTTGAGGAAAAATGGAGCCATTGACTAAACATACAAATACCAGAAAAGCTGTTTAAGAAGGTTGCATTTCCTTTTGCTTTTGGTATTGAGGACAGATAAAAAGATCATGGATTTGAGAGTCTCTGCCACTTGCTTTGTGACCTTAGACAAGTTTCTTAGCCTCTCTGTGACAACTAGAAATGAAGGTGGAAATCTCTTTGCACAGCAATGCAAAGATTTGTGAGAGTGTGTAGAGGCATAAAGCCTCACAGAAGGTGCTAATTTAGTAGAGATTGCTTTTATTTTGCTAGCATGACCTTGAGGATGAAATCTTTAGTAAAAAATTATTGTATGTCAAAATATTTTTTCTTGTAAGTCCTTGTTGGTATTTTCTACTTGTTAACTATTACAGTTTATGTATCTTCTTAGTAACTGTGAGTTATATTTTTCAATATGGAGAGTAGGCTCATTTTTGCTTTAGAGCTTTTATTCTTGCTATTCCCTGTGCCTGGAACATGCATGCCTGTTATTTGCATGACTCTCTCTTTTATTTCATTTAGATCTCTAGATGCAGTGTCCTCAGGGAGAACTTACCTCACCCACCTGGTGATGCACTGCACCCGCATCCCTGATTCTGTGTCAAAGCATTTATCACCACCTGGCATTAAGCTGGGTAGCTCTGTTTGTGGTGTATCTTCCTCAGAGTTGTAAATCCAGAAAGGCAAGGACTTTATTTCATTCCCTGTACCTAGCACCCGTAGCACATGAGGTCATTCAGTAAATATTTGTTCAATGAATGAATGAAAGAAGGATTGTAGAGGATTTCATAAAGTTCACCTCAGCTGGTACCATGAAGAGATCTGTCTCCCACTAACACCAGCTGGCTGAAGATTTCTGTGATTCCCTAGGCTGGTTCATAGCTACTCTGAGACATCAGATTTTAAGGTATAGCAGAGTGAGGTGTGAGGAAGGACAGTGATCCTAGACTCTTCCTCTCTTATTTTTGTGTTTTACCCACTAAATTCTGTGACACTGATACTAAATCAGATCCAAATTTGAGACACATTGAAGTATTTTTTAAGTATTTGGACCTCCCAGGGATTGTCTCAGAATGGCTGTATGCTGTGTGTGTGTGCGTGCCTATGTTTGCTCACGTGTGTGTGTGTGTGTGTGCTCAAGAATCAGGATGGATTTTGGGGGAGGGCAAAGTACCTACCAGGAGTCCCTTAGTGGTGCAACTGGTTAAAACTTGGTTGACTGCTAACCAGAAGGCTGACTGTTCAAACCCACTAGCCACTCCTCAGAAGGAAGATGGGGCAATCTACTTCCGTAGTGATAATGCCTTGGAAACCCAAGGAGGGGTCGCTATGAGTTGGGTCCGATTTGACATCACATAACAACAATAACAACAACATCATAAAGGTTGATGGTTTGAGTTCACCTAGGCATTCGACTGCTAACCAGAAGCCTGGCAGTTCAAACCCACCAACCGCTTCTCAGAAGGAAGACTGGGCAATCTACTTCCATAGAGATACCACCTCGGAAACTCAAGGTGGGGTCACTATGAGTCGGAACTGACTCGACGGCAGTGAGTAGACCCCCTAGAGATACCTCAGAAGAAAGGCTTGGCAATCTACTACTGAAAAATTAGCTATTAAAAATCCTGTCAACACAGTTGTACTCTGACACACATGGAGTTTCCTTGAGTCAGAATAGATTGGACTTCAACTGTTCTTTATTTATTATTATTAACAAAATTTTACTAGTCCATTTTATGCTGCCTGTTTTGCATTAGTAGATGTGGAGCATATCTGCTGTTATTTTTAACTGTCCATTTTAAACAATTTTAAAATCAGCTTCTCTGTCAGATGTGTGGGATTCTACAAAAATTAAATAGTTACGAGATTCTGGAGAGATGGTTTGACATAGTGGCTGCAGTGATGGCTTTAGGCATGGCAAAGATTGTGAGGATGACATATGACCAGGCACTGTTTCATTCTGTTGTACTAGGGTCCCTGTGTTGTTGTGTTGTTGTTATGTGCCATCGAGTCAGACCCGACTCATAGCGACCCCTCCTTGGGTTTCCAAGGCAGTATCATTATGGAAGTAGATTGCCCAACCTTCCTTTCGAGGAGTGGGTGGTGGGTTTGAACCACCAGCCTTCTGTTTAGCAGTAAAGTGCCTTAGGCACTATGCTACCAGGGTCCCTATGAGTCGAGACCAACTCAGCGGCACCTAACAATGAGAATCTAGTGATAAAATTATTATCTCTTTTTTTCTATTTCCACCTAGGTAGTTTTTCATTTGCCTTTGTGTTTAATTTAAGCACAAAAACTCTTGAATGCATTTGCTACCTGTGAATCATGATTGCCCTATTGTATATGGACCTGCAGAAGATCTAGTAAGAATGGAGAGAAGAGATAAGTCACTGAAAGTTGAGCCACGGGGGTGAGTTCAGTTCCAGGCTTGAAGGAAGACTAAGGGCCGTAATCTCAGGAGTTCCACTAGTCTCTGTGAGTAAGCCTAGTCTTTTTATTGGGAGCTCTGGTAGCATAGTGCCTAAGGCACTTGACTGGTAACCAGAAGGCTGGCGGTTCAAACCCACCAGCCACTCCTCAAAAGGAAGGTTGGGCAATCTACTTCCATAGTGATACTGCCTCGGAAACCCAAGGAGGGGTTGCTGTGAGTCGAGTCTGACTCGACGGCACATAACAACAAGTCTTTTTATTATTATTTTGAGTTTCGTTACACTCTGTCCAGGATCTCCTATTGTGGACACTTTCAGAGTGGTTGGCAGTGCTAGCTAGGCATCATCTAGTTCTTCTCTTCTTGGAGCCATGGAGGCTTAGGTTCACATGGTCCACTAGTCCCTTTGACTAATTGTTTCTGTGCATCTTTGATTTTCTTCACTCTTCTTTGCTCCAGACAAGGCTCAACTTTAAGCCAAACAATAGACAGGGTTATGCATAGGGTGAGCAATAACACCACGGAGGTATGCACTTCTTAGAACAATCAACCACACGAGATCAAAAGGGCACCATTTGCCCACTGATAAAGCTCAGGAGGCAGGAATGGATAGGAAAGAGGACAAATGGAAATGATAACCACAGGGAGGAAGTGGGAAGAGTGTTGCTGTTACATTGTGGGGATTTCTTTCAGTGTTATGAACAAAATGTGTAAGGACAGTTGAATGGAAAAACAATTTGCTCTGTAAACTTTCACTCAAATCACAATAAAAAGTTTTTTTAAAAAAACAATTAACTAGGATTGTTCCTGGGAGCTCTGGTGGCATAGTGCCTAAGACTGCTAACCAGAAGGCTGGCAGTTCAAACCCACCAGCCACTCCTCGGAAGGAAGATTAGGCAGTCTACTTCTGTAGCGATACTGCCTCAGAAACCCAAGGAGGGGTCCCTTTAAGTCAGATATGATTCTATGGCAGTGAGTTTGGTTTTTGTTTTTTTAGGATTGTTCCAAACTTACCACACCAGTTATTATAAAATCACTTTAAACTGGGTAACCCTGTCAATATTTTAAGTGCTAATCTTGTAAAAGAGATTGTTAAATATGAAAGGAGCTCTGGTGGTGTAGTGATTTAAGGCCTTTGGCTGCTGACCAAAAGATCAGTGGTTCGTACCCCTAGCTCTGCAAAAGAAAGATGAGGCAGTCTGCTTCCATAAAAATTTACAGCCTTGGAAACCCAATGGTGGTCACTACAAGTTGGAATTGACTTGACAGCAGTGAATATGAGCATTTTAAATTAAATTTGTTGAAACCAGCTTATCTTTCCTCAATTACCTCTTCTTTTCTGTTATAAGTGATAATGTCACTTTAGTCTTTCTATAAATGGGACAGTTTTATTTGTGTTTTTTTTTTTTTTTTTTAATTTTAAGATGGAAATTGTAAAGTATTGCCAGGGCAACCAGACTGAAAATTTTGTTAATTAACTTTAAGTATTTGCGGTGTAGTAAATTACTTAGTGTAGCTTTTCTACCCTAAGTCTTTGTAAACTCCAAGGTGGGATTTTCTAAGAGCAACTGAGGAGCTCCTGATTGCTGAAGTTGTCCACCTGGAGTATTTCTGTTGGGAGTGGCACAAAACAATGTTCTAGGAGGTGACCACTCTCTCTCAGGTGCTTAGAGTTCTGATGCTATGATTGGCTAGTTTGACCACCCTGCCAGGCTCAAAGGAGGCCTCCTAGAGGCAGAACTTTCTCTGACTGCTGGTTGAGGAAGATGTGCTGCTGCAAGAGACACGTGCTCCTGAAAGAGACACACGCTGCTGGGAAAGAGACTCAAGAGACGCACATTGCTGAGTGAAACACCAAGGGACTCGCACTGCTGGGAGAGAGACTGTGAGAGACTGTTGGCTGAGAGACGGTGGGCTGGGAGAGAGACTGAGCATTCTTCCTGAACTTGAACTGTAGCCTGGTGCTTCCCTAATAAACCCCGTAATCCGTGAGGTCTGTGTGGCCACTGCAGCAAATTATTGAACCCAGGAGAGAGGTGGTGGGTGTTTTGGGAGGAACAGTTGGTGAAAGGGCTGGAGGGAGGCAGCATGTCTGGCCTTGTAGGAATAGGCCTTGGGTTACTGCTGGTAATCCTGTCTTCCTCTTATAAGGTTAGAGGAGGTCAGAACATGTGGCCTCCTTGCCATTTTTGCAGTATTATATATAGATTTGTTAGACGCTAGAGAGAAAAAGTTAGTAGAGCCATTTTTTCATATGGGTAAAATTTGAAATTCAGAGATAATGTTGGAAAAACCTTCTTGATGGAAAATACATGGTGTGACTGCAATTTTCTCTTTATTTCACTATGGAAGAAAGAAACAATGGAGATGTAGATAAATAAATGAAATTTACTGGAATCATTTACTTTATAAACAGGCTGAGGAGGAAGGAAGGTATTTATGGTGTGGTAAATTACATGGTGTGGCTTTTCTAGACATACTCTTTGTAATTCCCCCTTTGCTGTGAGTAGCTGATTGTTAAAGTTATCCACCTGGTGTATTTCTGTTGGAGCAGCGCAAAGCAATTCTTATCAGGTGTATAGAATTCTGATGCTGGGATTGGTTGGTTTTGGCCACTCTGCCGGGCTCAAAAAGGAGCCCTCCTAGAGCCCGGGGGGTGGGGGTGGGGGTGGGGGGGGGGGATGTCTCTCTGACTGGTGGCTGAGAAAAATGTGCTGCTGAAAGAGCTGTGCTGCTGAGACATGTGAGAGAGACATGCTGCTGAGAGACGGGAGAGACGTGCTACTGAGAGAGATGGCTGGCTGCTGAGTGAGATGGCCAGCTGAGAGAGACTGAGCACATTCCAGAACTTGAATTGTAGCCTGTTGATTCCGTGATAAACCCCATAATCTGTGATTTCTTTGTGGCCACTGTAGCGAGTTATTGAACCCCACTAGGTGGGGGTAGGTTGTAGGTGCCGTGGGAGGAACGGTTGGTGTCAAGGTTACTAGGAAGGCTAGAGGGTGGCGGCATATCTGGCCTCATAAATAAGAACAGGCCTTGGGCTGCTGATGGTAATTCTGTTTTCCTCTTGTGTAGTTAAAGGAGATCAAAAGATGCCACCTCCTTGCCTACATTTAGCAGTATCAGAAAAACAATTTCAAGTGCTGTTGTAACCACATTTGGGTTTAAGTAGCACACTGAATCTGGTTGGTAAAGGGAGGATGCTGGGTCAGTAACGGTTCTAGATAATCTACTGAAAGGTAAACAGGTCTGAAAGAGGAGAAAAAAAATAGAGCTAAGAATGTGAACAATTTTAAGTTAAGAATATATATACACGAAAGTTTGTACCCAATTAGCAGAGAATACATGTTCTTTTCAAATATCCATGTATTTAAAAGTAAACCATAAGGGGAGACACACATGCATGCACAGGCAAAGAAAAAAACAACTCAAGAAATGAACAAAGTAGGAAGTTTCACAGCCTATATTAATACTCTACCTTTGAATTAGAAAACAAACACGTAAATGACAAAAAAAAAAAAAAGTTGGTCATTAAAGCCAGAAATAAATTTGAAAATCTATATGAATTACATACTTTTTACTAAAATAGAAGTCAGTAAGGATGATCCTAAAAGGATCTCTGAATAATTTAATAACCATAGAAGAAATCTATCCTTTTGTCCTTTAAAAAAATACATTGAGTTTAGATAGTTTCACAGACGGGTTGTATGAAAGCATCAAAAGCACACATAATTCCTGTGTTGTTTAAACTGAGGTAGAATGCTAAACAGCTCACTGAAAAAAGGTAGTGTATCTCTAAAACTAAGATAGCATGAAGCCTGAACAGAAAAAGAGAAAGCACTACAGATTAATTTTATTCAAGTTTAGAAATTAAAAAAATTTTAAATGCTAACAAATTATGTCCAGCAAATCTTTAAAAAGCAGGGTTTATTCTAAGAATGGTGGCTGAGTGGTACAAACAATTAAGTGCTCAACTACTAGCCAAAAGGTTGTGGTGGTTTGAACCCAGCGAGAGGAGCCTTGGAAGATAGGCCTGGCAGTCTGTTTCCAAAAGATCCTAGCCTTGAAAACTTTGTGGAGCAGTTCAACTTTGTGTACATAGGGTTACCATGAATTGGATTCCACTGGAGGGCAAATAACAACAACAGCATTCTAAGAACACAAGGATGTTTTAAAAATCTGACTGATTACATTAACAGATTTTTTAAAAAAGCCCATATGACATTCTTAGATCCCTTTGAGCTCTAACTGATTGACTTATGCATGGTTCAGACTGTGTCTGCAGTAACCTGCCCTATCCCACCTGTACAGCAAAGATAGTTCTTAATAAATCTCTCAGGACTTGAACTGTAAAACGCACATCAAGGGGTGACAATGTTGGGATTTGTTAAAAGGAAACATAAAGAGAGTAACGTTTTGAATTTTAATGGAAACGTGTTGTCGAGGCATGTGTTTGCAAAGTCTGATTATACATACCAAATATTTTGCAGAATAAGAATGTAATGAAATGTGATAAAGAATAATTAATTGTACTAAATTAACAAGAGTAGAAATTAAGTGCTCTTTGTAATTAAAGTCACTGAGCTTTCATTAATTTTAAAACAATGTGTCTGTTTTTGCCAGATAAGCAGTCTACTGAACATACTTGACGAACTCCAGTTTTAATCAGTCCCCATACAGTCAAGATTCACTTTCTCCTCCTTAGCTCTTGGATTCATTCTGCTCCCTACTGATGGGGATCTGAGAGTAGGCTTATTCCTTACTTAGTCTTACTCTCTTCTCAAGACAAGTCCTTAGGGACTTAATATGAAAATGGGATCGTGCTAGTCCCTCAGACTAGAGGTGGCTTCTGTTTGTTGCAGCCATGTGTGAGGTATGTGCTGTAGAGGTTCCACGAGTCATGCCGTAAGAGGGAGCTGGGTAAAAGGAAGCTGGGTCACAGCAAGGCAGGGCAACTTTAATGGAAACCACAGTTTTAGTCAGAGAAAGAGCAGAGCCCAGAGAATTCAACTGAGGTGGAAAGGGTAAACCAGAAAACCAAACCAAGTTGCCATTAAGTCCATTCCAACTCATGGTGATCCTTTATATTACAACTCATGGAATACAAACTATGTGTGTCAGAGTAGAACTGTGCCCCATAGAATTTTCAGTGGCTGTGATCCTTTCAAGTAGATTGCTAAGCCTTTCTTCCAAGGTGCCTCTGGGTGACTTGAATTGCCAACCTTTCAGTTAGCATTCAAATACTTAACTATTTGTGCCAACCAGGGACTTTGGAAAGAAGGGCAAGGGCAAAGTTAAAACAACAATGGTGATTCTGAAGACAGGCAGCATGTTATTAGAGGAGCATAGCTATAGCCAGATGGACCAAACTTCTCATCATCACCACCATTTATGATCTCTGTAACCTTGGACAGCTTGACCTATCTGAACCGCCGATCATTTTCTACATAATGGAGCAAATAGTATCGTACCTCATGGCATTATTGTGACTTTTAACACGGCATGTGTGTTGATGAAGTATGCTCCTAGAGCAGAGGCCACCTACTGTGTTTAAGCTGCTTTATTGGATGTGATGTGTTGACGTTAGTCAGGAGTGCAGAGGCCTGCAGATGAATGTTGCTCCTGATTGAGGTGCAGGTGTGGTAAAGTGGCATCATGTCCAAATTAGGAAGTTAGAGGGCGTTATAAGAAGGAAGGTCGCATGGATATAACTTCATCTTATGGCTATCTTTAACACACTACCCACTACCCAGTGTATATATCTCTCTTCTTCTGTATTTTCCTTTGCCTTTCCAACTTCCTCTAATTTCTCCCTTCTCTCTAAATGCTCTGCATCTTCATGCTGTGTTCTGGTTACCTAGTGCCACTCTGACAGGAATATACCCCAATTGGATGGCCTTAACAAATAGGAGTTTATTCTCTTACAGCTTGGAGGCTTTAAGTCCAAGTTCAAAGTGCCAGGCTCTAGGGGCTGGGTGAAAGCCCCTCAACCTTAGGGTCCAGCTCTGCCTCCTGTTCCCAGACCACTGGAGCTAGAGACGTTTCTTCACTCAGACAGCTGCTGGCTGCTGAGGCTGAGAAGCCCAAGCGTTGACAAGTAAAAAGGCACAGTCCTGATGTTACCAAGCCACATGGCAGACCATTAACTTCAGTCCATTGTAAGTCCCAAGGTTGGCAGAGCATAGCAGGCTACTGAGCAATGACACGGCTACATGCAGGGTCCAAGCATGCCATAGGCTGGAGACCATTCCCAAGGCTTCTCCTTAAATACAGGAAGCAGACCACATCCCAAAGGCAGCTACTCAGCTGCTTGTGGTAGATCCCACCATGGAGTTGACTGCTAGTCTCATCATGGTGAATAACTACGACCAGTTGCCCAGCCACTCAACCAGGCCCAGCCAAGTTGACACACAAACATAACCACCACATGCTGTTGCCCATGTTCTCAAACCCTACTCTTCTAAGAAGAGGTTCATTTTTCTGAATCTTTCCTCTTCCTTTTCCTACACAGTCAAGGTATTAATCTCTCATGGTCAAAGCTGCAGTCCTTAAAAATAGCCTAAGAGACCCTAAATGACCAGGTCCCCTCTTCCTCTTCTAACTTCTGTGCTCTTCTCTCTCATTTTGCTCCATCTGCACTGGCCTCCTTGCATTCCCTGGAACACAGAAGCACACAGAAGCTTTTCCTCCTGTTAGGAAGTTGTTCTTCCAGATATTTCTATGGTTCACCCCTTCACTCCATCCAGTCTCAGTTCAAACGTTATCTTGTCAGTGATGCTTAATCTGACTAGATTTTAGCTGTCTTCTCCCTGCTCTCCTTCTAAACACTCCAATTTCCCATTATTCTCTTCTATCTTTTTCCCATAGTACTTTTCACCTCTTCCTACTCTATAATTTACTTATTTATAATATATATTTTCTATCACTATTATTATAAACTCTGCTACATTGTAAACTACATTTTAAATGCTGTAACAGAGCAGGGATCTCTGTTTTCTTTACTAATAATCACAAGCTGCTAGAATAGCAGATGCTCAAAAATAGTTTTTGAATGAATTTACTAAAATTATGAGTAAGAAGGATTTCCTGTAATATGCCTTAATTAGACAGGTAGTTAGGCAAGGAACATACCAGTGAAATGAAAAATACGGCACTCGAGACATAAAATGATCTGAGGAGCAGGCTTGGTTTTGGAAATAGATCTGTTTTTGTAATGTTGAGAGCCAAAATGAACTAGAAATGAGGAGGCCTGAATTCTTACTTTAATTTTACCACTGACCTTACACAAGTCACTTAAGTTTTGGTCCTCAGGTTTTTCATCTACAAAATGAGGAGACTGCCAGGTAACCTGTTGGGTATAACTCCGCTGTGTGATTCCATAATTGGGTTGGAGCTTATGTAAACATACCCCAATACTACATGGCATCATTTACACCCAGCATTTCCTAAACTCTTCCTCCAAAGGTCTGGGCTGCAATTATGCAGTTTGGCTTATTTTGGTCTTTTCTTCAAGGACCTCATGTTGATGTCCAAAAACTAAACCCAAACCCATTGTCATCAAGGTGATTCCAACTCATAGTTACCTTAGAGGCCTCTTAAACACTTAAACCAAGAGACTGAGCTACGGACTGGGGCTCTAGAACCTAGAGCTTTGCTATCTAGTTGTAAAGTCTTTGAATGTTACCTAATATTGATTTGAGTAGCTGACACTGGAAAAAGGGGATAAAGTATATTTGATGGATATCTGTTCTGTGATAGAAGCACACCAGCTGTCATTTAGGCAAATTACATGGGAATTTGCCTTTTATCCACCTTACTAAACTGCAACATTATAGAATTGTGTACTCTTACTAAGTCCTTCTAATCTAAACACAGACTGCAGAAGTAACATTCTTCCATGTTGGTTATCATGTACCTTGTCTCCTGTCCCAGAGGTAGCCATAATTTATTTGTGAGCCTCCATTTTAGGTTCAGATGCATACTGCTTTCAACAAACAGCCTTTAAAACTCTTGGAATTGGAAGATCTTTCAGCCTTCCAATAACTGAATCCAGTTTTCAGATTCTCCATTGCATGGATACATCTCACCTTTTCCTTTCTTCATTTTGGTCATTGCACTGGACGTAGATTTTTCAAGTTGAGTAAGTAGGACACTGGAAGAGAGGGGAACTGCAGATGTACCATTTTGGGCATACCTGGAGAAAGATTTTTCTGGTCAGCTAAACTGAGTTTGAGGGTTCTCACTGGATTTCTTTCTGTACCCTCCTCTTTGGTTAGTAAATAGATCATCAGGCCTGTCTGTGCTTCTGACCAGAGTGCCCCACACTGCCCCTGGGCATGTGCTAAATTCTCTCTCTCCCATCTAGAAGAGAAGCCAGATTGCTCCAAGGCCCGCTGTGAAGTCCAGTTCTCTCCACGCTGTCCTGAAGATTCCGTTCTGATCGAGGGTTACGCTCCTCCTGGGGAGTGCTGTCCCTTACCCAGCCGCTGCGTGTGCGACCCCGCGGGCTGTCTGCGCAAAGTCTGCCAGCCGGGATACCTGAACATACTAGTGTCCAAAGCGTCAGGGAAGCCGGGCGAGTGTTGTGACCTCTATGAGTGCAAACCAGGTAGGCACGAGCTTTGCCTCAGCAGTCTAGCTCCTTTACATCCCAGGGCCTAACAGGCCCCTGCTCAGCTACCCCTTTGTCTGTACTTTCACACAAAGATAAACATTCTTGTCAGTACATTGCAAGTCTTCCATTTGGGACTATTGGCAGTCTGACTTCTGGCCAGAGAGCCAGACTGATAATCCACTGGTACGGAAATGGCTTCAGAGAGGACTGTGTCTTTTACTCTTTGCTTCTTTATTTTTACCCATCCAATTTATGCTCGATGGGGAAGCTAGTGGTTTGAAATTTACGGTACTATGGCAACTTGCTTCATTCCCCAGAGAAGGTCATAGCCCTCATGTACAAATATATCTGTCACTTTAACGTATTACATTTCTAAACAATCATCATACGTAAAAGTTATTTTTAGGTAAATATATGCATCAAAATGCCAGGCATTTTATAATGAAACACTGAGCCCCAATATTTTTCTTTGCCAAGTTTCCCCTCATCTATCCTCTTGACTTTACAGCATGTGCTAAGTCACCTTTGACTATATCCTCACCTTCTTTGCCAGCATTTGATTTGTTGTTGTGTCCCAGCTGTTTCTTGCTTTATAGTATCTCTAACATCCTTGCTGTTATGGCAGCTTTTCTAATATGGTCAGTAAACACATCTGGACTGCAGTGATTTCGCTTTTGTAAGCTTCCTGTTAGATCAGTGCTTAAGCAAAACAATCCCTTGTCCATCTCTTGAGCTGCTCTATCAGAAACATGTCCGGCTGAATGTCACCATCCATATAACCACCTTAGGTTAATGCTCTCTTTCTTCATTGTACCTTTTAGATGTGTCATCTTCTCTCCTCATTTCCTTGCACAGAATTCTTGGGACCTGCTGCAGTTCTATAGTATTGCCGTTATGTCAGCATAAGGGTACAAGGACAGGGTTTCTGGGAAGAGAAGAACTTCAGAAGTTTGTCAAGAGCCAGTATTTCACTTTAGGATTCAGAATGCTTTGAGTAAATGTAACAGTAAATGGTGCCTCTCTGTTTGCCCCATTCCAGTTTTCAGCGTGGACTGCAGCACTGTGGAATGCCCCTCCGTTCAGCAGGCCGTGTGCCCCCTGGATAGCTACGAAACTCAAGTTAGACTCACAGCTGATGGGTGCTGTACTCTGCCAACAAGGTTGGTTTGTCATTAATTTATCAGGTTCTCTCCTCTGTCTTATGTATGTTAGCACCATTATTTTAGGTATAGTTTCCAGCATGCAATTTGACTTTCCATGGGAAACGTAATGCCTTCCTTCTTCTATGGAAGAATCACTGAACTGTTGCTATTACTTGATATTTACATATACCTTTCTTGGGATCAAAGCCAGATGTCTTCAGGTTAAATCATTAACCCTTCTAGATTTCTTCCTGTAGGTGTATCGATGTATTGTTGAGGGTTGGGAACGATGGAGGCACACATGTCCCTGTGTATGTAGATAGGGAGGAAGGGAGGTATATATCAATAGTAGGCTTGCCATTTGAGCCTCTGCAGTGAATGCTAGTAGTTGCTTAAGCAGTGTGATGTGATGAACAGTTGGATGCTTAATAGAATAGAACTTAAAAGTGTTTCCCAGGGATCTTTGATATTTGAAATCACACATCTACCAGATCTGTTAGTACTTTCTGAGGCAAAGAGGAGGCTAAATTCTTTAATGTTTTCTGGAGTAACAAAGACGTCTGTCTTTGGCTTTATGGGAAAAAAAACAAACTGCTATTATTTTATAAATAGTAGTAGGACTTAGCCCGACAGGACTTTGTCCAGAATGTGAGGGTCTCTGGGTCTTGTTCTTCACAGCCTGTATGGTACCACCATGTTGCTAGCGCTTTTTCCTTTGCTTTGGAGAAGACTGTGCTTGGGGTGCTTGGGGTTTACATTCTGTTTTCCTCCTCTGTGTCTTCTCCACCATGAACTCCCCTCCATCTTTCTCATGCCCTGTCCTATAGAGTTAGTGCCTCCTCCTGTGCCCTTGCCCTGAGCCTCATATGGCATTTACTTCATTTCTCTCAACTTTTGTTCTACATTTCACATCAAGAGTTGTAACTATGTCTTATTTAGCTCTATTTCTAACTTCTCCCTGAACCCTGGTGCCAGTGCCAGGCATGTAACATCTGTGTTTGTTAAGTAAGTAGTTGTGATTATGCAGATGATTCAGTGAGATAGGAAAATATATGTGGCCTGTAGTTAA
Organism: Orycteropus afer afer; assembly: GCF_000298275.1. Classification (NCBI taxonomy): domain Eukaryota; kingdom Metazoa; phylum Chordata; class Mammalia; order Tubulidentata; family Orycteropodidae; genus Orycteropus; species Orycteropus afer. Next base: position 7,969,832 of record NW_006921718.1, on the reverse strand, counting down.
GGTAAGTGTCAGTTATTTGTACTTAGTAGACATCCAGAATCTATTCTGATGGTTATTATTTTTCCCATGAATATAGGTGATGGTTGCACAACATGATTAATGTCATCAATGTCACTGAATCCTGAAAAATATTTCATATTTCATATAATGGAAAAAACACTGAATTTGCAAATGTTGTGTACATTTTTAAGGAGTTCTGGTGGTGGAGTGGTTAAGCACTTGACTGCTAACTGAAAGTTCAGCGGTGAACCCATTGTGGCTATACAGAAGAAAGGCCTGGCAGTCTGCTTCCATAAAATACAGCTTTGGAAGACCTGCAGGGCAAGTCTGCTTGTCCTATGGGGTCACTGTGAGTTGGAATTGGACTTGACAGTACACAACAACAATTTTTTATTTTTACCAAAATTAAGAAAAAAATCTTTTATGAAACACTAAGAAAAAAAAAAAAACATTAGATCTTTGTCATCTCATCTATTTTGTCTTGTCAGAAACCTAGGGTTCTCTCTCAGACTTATTTTACATTTTTCTGTCCTATATTATAAAAACAAATACAAATACTTTTTGTAAGGATAACATACTAACAGCGGTGCAACAGTCTTCTTACAACATTACAATGAGATAATTTATGTAGAGATGCTTTAAGGGGTGAAGTATTGTACAAACAGAAGATATTCCTAATTGGTAAAGGAGGACAGTGGAGCATTACTAGCAATAACAGATGTTCCTTCAGGGTCTTCATGGAAAGGGAAATGACAGGTTATATTGGGGAACCTGATTAATCAAAACTAAGCCAACTGTTAATAAGTTCTTTAGTGAAGAAAAGGAACACTTCTCATTTCAGTATTACAAATGTACTGTAGCACCATCTGCATGTAGGAGGCACCGTAGGCTATTTTTTGAGTCACTGTAGTGGGTAGTAATGGGTAGAAGCTACAGGGAGACATATTTAATCTCACTTTAAGAAAACTTTCTCATAACTAATGATGTTCAGGAATGAATTGGGCTGCTTCCTGAGATAGACCAAGCTCCCTGGAGCTGAGTAGAGTTCTTTCCGTCTGGATGGCCACCTGCCAGGAATGCTCAGAAGAAATGTTACATTGGAAAGGAGTTTGAACTAGATGCCTTCCATTTTATATCCAAGCTTCTGTGAGTCTAGTAAACATAAGCCTTAGGATGTTATTATTGTACGGACATAATTTTTCACTTTGGCACTAAAGCCAAAGAATGGTCAGAGTTCAGTGTGCCTGTCATGATGAAATTGAAAACATGGAGAAGGAAGTCTTTCAAAGTTCCACTGTAAATTATTTGCAGAGAAGGGATACATTCTCACAGCTCTTTAGTTTCCTGTATTTGTGACAGTCAGTGACCCATACTCATCCCCTGCCCCCTTTCCACATGCAGCCTTGTTCCCGCGGGATGAGGTCCACTCCCTGGACTCACTCACATTTTATGCCTTTGCATTTGCAGTGACCTCTGCCTGATTGTCTTTCCTTTCTCCAACCACCTGAGCAGCTTCTACCCCTCTTTCAAGATTACATTAACTTCTCTTTGAAATGTTCTCAGTCTTTGGCCCCTCAGCATATCCTAGGTGTCCTTCCTTTACACCCCACCCCTGTATTCCCCTCTTTGGGAGCTCTGGTGGCATCATGCCTAAGACACTTGACTGCTAACCAGAAGGCTGGTAGTTCAAACCCACCAGCCGCTCCTCTGAAGGAATGTTGGCAATCTACTTCCATAGTGATACCACCTTGGAAACCCAAGGAGGGATCACTGTGAGTCAGGTCTGACTCGATGGCACATAACACAACAACAGTTCCCCTCTTTATTATATATAGCACTTTTCATAATAAATTAAAATCATTTATCTCTATCAAGACATGTTTTATAATGTATTGAAATCACGTGAAATTTTTGTCAGTCTGTCTGATTCTGTGCAATTTCTGAGGACAGGAAGTACTTTTATAGCCTGTAGGAGTCCCTGGGTAGTGCAAACATTTAATGCACTCAGCTGCTAACTAGAAGGTTAGTGGTTTGAGTCTATGCAGAGGCATCTCAGAAGAAAGGTCTGGTAATCTACTTTCAAAAAATTAGTCATTGACAACCCTAAGGAGCACAGCTTTACTCTGACACACACAGGGTTGCCATGAGGCAGAGTCACCTCAACAGCAACTGGTTTATACTTAAATAGTACTTACGGTATGTCAGTCTGCATTTATTAATGATACAGTGGCTGCAGCAGTAGGCTCAAACAGCAATGATTGTGAGGATGGAGTAGGACCAGGTCGTGTTTGTTCTTTTGTACAGAGGGTCACCGTGAGTCAGAACTGAGTTGACAACACCTAGCAGCAACAATAACAACAAATGTTGAATGGGTGGATGAAAAAGCACACTCTTAGCCATGAATATTTCTGTGATGATTTATATGTTTAAGAAAAGAAAAATAGTAGGGATATTTTTAAGTTTCTTGTTACCTTCCTGCCATTGGGAGGTAATACTACTCCTTGTCTTATATTAAAACCCTTGCAATTTTCTCCCAGTCTGCTTTGATATGGTCCAGAACTGCTTAATGCTGTATAAACCTCAATTCTAAGCATTGCACTCATTTCTCACAGCGTAGGATTCCTTTATCTCTCGCTTCCACCTCTTTTTAATACTGCTCATCTCACAGGATTCCAATTAAATTCCACTTTATTCCATGAGGCCTTTGTGCTTCAACCAGCACCTATCCCCTCCTCTAGGAACTCCCAACATAGGCTTTTCTATGCTGCCAATTAATCATCAACTTCCTTGCATTGTTATTTAACTGTTACATGCATAAAGTCTTGTCTCACCAACGAAAGGATGTTTTAGAGGTCACGAATTATATCTTACTCTTTTCTTTCTCTCTGCATATGTTAATACTGAGTGAATTGGTGAATGCAGAATGTGCTCCGACTGGCTTGATCCTGTTCTTCCAAGTTTGGTGTATTAGGATGGGTTCTCATCTGTTAAGAAGGATGATAAACAGGCAGGTCATACTGTGACAAGAGAATCAAAACCCAAACAATCATGTGAAAATGGAGATAAAAAGGAGAAAGCTTAATATGTAGTAATAGTGGAAGTATTTTAAAAGAAAGCTACACAACTCTTTTCTTATGTTTGAGCCCTGTCAAAGGTTCCCTCTTTACGACCATTGTTTTAGGAATAAAGAACAGCATTTTGGAATATATAAAATCCTATAATGATTATTTGACCCTTACTGGCATACTTGGGAGCTCTGGTAGCATAGTGGCTAAAGCACTTGACTGTTAACCAGAAGGCTGGCGGTTCAAACCCACCCGCCACTCCTTGGAAGGAACTTGGGGCAATCTACTTCCGTAGTGATACTGCCTGGGAAACCCAAGGAGGGGTCGCTATGAGTCAGGTCTGACTCGACAGCACATAACAACAACGACAACAACTGGCATACTTACAAAGATCGTTGTTAAGAATTGAGAGCCAGTCGGTGAATTCAGAGGGAAAATTCCTTTACAGTTAGGACAAAATAAACTAATATTTCATTATATTAGAACCAGTAGAGATCTATCTTAGCTAAAATCCTTTTTTTAAAAGGATTTATTATACTCTCATAGACTAGAAAGGGAGTTTATGGACTACCCTCCTCCATTGCCATCAGGAGCTCTGATGGCACAGTGGTTAAAGCATTTGACTGCTAACCAAAAGGTCGGCAATTCAAACCCACCAGCCACTTCACAGGAGAAAGATGAGACAGTTTGCTTCAGTGAGATTTACTGCCTTGGACACCGTATGGGGCACCGTATGTGCTCTGTCCTATAGGGTCTTTATGAGTCAGAATTGACTCAGTGGCAGTGGGTTTGGGTTTGGGTTTGGATATGGGTTCCATTATCATTTGCATTCCTGGTGCGACCGTTTCCCCCATTTAGACCCTGACCGTGGACTGTATGCATTTGACTTATTTATTCATCAAACATGATTTGAGCTCTTGCAAGTGACAGGCACTACTCTCTAGATGTTCTTATATACATGCATGTCTCTTTCCACTTCTATCCCATGACAAGTACAGATTTTCTCCCCTAACTCTGGCTCTTCTACGTATAGGTTGTCTTTTCTTTTCCTTATCACAGCTCATTTTTTTCTTAATGACCTCTCCTTTCTTTCCCCTCTTTTGTGTCTTTTCTCCTGATTTTCTTCCTATTTGGATGTCATTCTTAAGTGATACTATTCTCCTAACCATTATTAACTTTTCCTTTCCTCAACTTGATTAAGGTTTCCAGTCTCTCAGCCATTTCTTTTGATCCTTGTCTCTTCTGCTGGCACCAGGACATAATCTGAGCTGTTATCCAATTCATCACATCTCAGGAGAGGATGGTGAGAGGTGAGAATTGATGGCTCTGGGTCCTACCAAAGTCCTTAACACTGCACAGTGATAAAAGAAAAAAAAGGGGGGGGGGAGCCATGAACACTTTGTGGTCTTTAGATGTCGTTTTGTGTGTGTATGCATGTGTGCACACAGATGCCTCCTTCATGCACAGGGAATTGACAGTAGAGAAACTTATAAGTCAGATTCATTGATCCAAATGATGTCTTTACAGGGAAGGATAAAATAAAGTCTTTAAGCAATATGAAGATAATAGTAACAATGACACTACAAATGTAATGCGCCTTGCTGTTTATAAAGCATTTTCACTTTAGTTCTCATTTTAACATTGCTCTCACTCCATGGGGAATAGATGAAAACTGAGGTTGGGAGATTAAGTGAGTCACACAAAATCACAGACCTTCCATGGTACAAAGGATAGAGCAGGTCAGAATCTCAACTCAAGTTCTCTGCTTTAAAGCTCTTTCTCTCTCTCCCTCTCTTTTTTTTTTTTTTGTAACAGTGTTGTTGTTTTCAAGTCCAGGAAACACTTGAATGAATATTTTTCCAACATATTTATTTACATCATCATAGTATATAGTAACAAAGGAAATCTATGGTTAGGTTATTTATTGCTGTGTAACACATCACTCTCAAAAATTAGTAGTTTCAAACAACGAAGTTGTATTGTTTCTCATGATTCTATTTGTTGACTGGGTGGTTCTGCAGTCAGCTGACACTTGGCTGTGGCTGGCTGATGTAAGGTGGCCTCACTTTTACATGTATGGGAGCCCAGAGGGGTCTCTCTCCCCATGTGGTCTTTCATCCTGGGCTTCTTCATATGATGGCAGAAGTGAGAGAGGAAGTAGCAGAGCCTTTATAGAGCAAAGCCTGTGAGTGCACAACCTACTTCTGTTGGTTAAAGCAAGTCACACAGTCAGCCCTCATTCAAAGAATGGGAATAGACTCTTGGTGGAAGGATCTGCAAAGAATTTGTGGACGATTTTTCCATACATTTAACCAAACATTTGTACCCTTTAGATTTCATTTTCTGATTGCAGAAAGTTAGTGGAATACTACAGCTAAGTGACCCTTTTCCAAAGACTAAATGTCCTTCTGGCCCTGGGATTCCTGGTACTCAGGTATAATGCAGGCAGCCTTTTGGGAAGCTCCCTCTTTCCTCAGCAGCTACCCTTTTGCCTCTCTCTTCACTTGCCAGTTGGCACTTCACCCAGGAGTAGATGCATGATTTAGGAGCCTCTGAGCACCACCTCAGCATTAAGCATCATTTAACTAGCCATTATTTTTAACTCCTCTCTTTAAACATGTTGTAACTACCTAGTTAAACTAGATTCTCTCTCATCACACAATATAGAGAGTGCTGTTTTTAGTTGTCACAAGATGTGCCTGATGAAAGCAGGTCAGTTTTAAAAACAAATCTTACAAAGTTGTAGTATAGAAATTGTCCTTTGTGATGTTTAATATCAGCTGAGAGAAATGGGTCTACTAAGTAAGCATGAGCTGTACTGGCACACCTCAGAGATATTGCCAGTTTAATTCCAGACCACCACAGTAAGGAGAATCTCAAAGTAAAGTGAGTCACACAAATTGTTTGGTTTCCCTGTGCATATAAAAGTTATGTTCACACTACACTGTAGCCTGTTAAGTGTACAATAGCATTATAGAAATTTTTGAAATATTATGAGAATTACCTAAATGTGACACAGAGACACAAAATGGGCACATGCCATTTGGACAAATGGCACTGATAGACTTGCTGAACATAAGGTTGCCACAAACGTTCAGTTTGAAGAACAGCAACAGCAAAAGACATAGAGTACATGCAAAGTGCAGTAAAGCACAGTGCAATAAAATGAGGTGTGTCTGTGCATCTGTGTGTCCCTTGTTCTGTGTTAGCCAGTTCAGACCTCAGAGAGCCTGACTGGACTCTCTGTCCAGAAGCATGTCTCTAGATCTTGCTATTTTCTCTATACTCTTTGATTGTTTCAGTGTATATGCCTCATTATACACTCTTCACTTAGCCTCTGTAATTTTTCACCAGTCTTTTAGATATAGGCTTACAGGGTACATATTAACTAGTTAAACATGTAAGCAATAATAACCTCTACTTTATTGACTCACTGTTAATCAAATAAGGAGCTCTTGTGGTACAATGGTTAAGGCATTCAGTTGTTAACCAAAAGCTCAGTGTTTAGAACCCACCAGCGGCTCTTTGGGGGAAAGATGAGGCAGCCTGCGTCTGTAAAGATGGAAACCCTATAGGGCAGTTCTACTTTGTCCTATAGGATCACTTAAAGTCAGAATCAACTTGATGACAGTGGTTTTATAAATTAAATGCATTTTTTAGTATCTTTATGCCTTTTTATTTTTTTAAGCAACTGTTTTTATATTTTTATTGAGAAGGTGAATGAACTTTTGTCATTGACAGTCACTCATTCAGAAATCATTTTAATGAGATTTGTCCCAAACTTACTGCTCTAAAATCTTATGTTTTCAATTTCTATCTATAAAAGTGTATTTCTTAAAAGTTATTGAGAAAATTCCAATTTACCCATTTTGAAGTAGAAATTAAGTCATTGTTTATAATGTTCAAAATTTTAAAATAGGGTTTTTCCTGGGTTGTGTACATGCAGCTAGCCAGGTTCCCAAGCTCTCTCTGACTAAAGGACTGATTCTCCTCCAGAGCATATATCTGGAACATTTATATATCTTTCTTTGTGTGACACTGTACCAAAAGTCCTATTTTCTATTTTCTAATAAACTTTGTTTTTTAGAGCAGTTTTTGGTTTACAAATTGTGCAGAATGTATACAGTTACCACATGCCCCTCTCACACACACATACTGTTTCTCCTAACATTTTCCATTCCTGTGATACATTTGTTAAAATTGATGAGCCAGTGTTGACAATTATTATCAGTTAAAATCCACAGTTACATTAGGGTTCTCTCATTGTGTTGTATAGTCAGTCCCATGGGTTTTGACAAAAGCATAATGTCGTGTTCATCATTGGAGTAGCATATGGAATCATTTTGTTGCCCTAAAAAAGTCCTATACTCTACCTACTCATCCCTTTACCCCCTTCCCTCCAATCCCTGGCCTATTTTATTTTTAAATTAAGATTTAGATACTATTCTGGCTACCTAGTACTGCTCTGATGAGAATATACCACAAACAGGATGGCCTTAACAAACAGGAGTTTATTCTCTCATAGTTTGGAGGCTTTAAGTCCAAGTTCAAAGTTCCAGGCTCTAGGGGATGGGTGAAAGCCCCTCAACCTTGGGGTCCAGCCCTGCCTCCTGGCCCACTGGAGCTAGAAGCATTTCTTCACTCAGACAGCTGATAGCTGCTGAGGCTGACAAACCCAAGGTTGACAGGTAAAAAGGCACAGTCCCGATGTTACCAAACCACATGGGAGGCCATTAATTTAAGTCCATTGTAAGTTCCAAGGTTGGCAGAGCATGGTAGGCTGCTGAACAATGACACGGCTACATGCAGGGTCCAAGCGTGCCATAAGCTAGAGACCAATCCCAAAGCTGCTGCTTATATACGGGAAGCAGACCACATACTCAAAGGCAGCTACTCAGCTGTTCACAGTGGATTCCACCATGGAGTTGATTACCAGTCTCTTCATGGGGAATACTACATTCAGTTGCCCAGCCACTCAACCAGGCCTAGCCAAGTTGACACAAAAACATAACCACCACAGATATAGTCTGTAATTTATTTTTCCTTACCTCCAGGGTAATTAAAAAATCTACACTATCTATGAGCTAAAATATTGGCTCGTACTGTGTGGTTTCTGTTTCCACCAAAGTATTTATTATTGATTATATTGAGCACATTAGATTCTAAGTACAGTTCCACTGGAAATGTTGGTAAATTTGAATCATATAGATCAATTTAATAAATAGGTTCTTTCACTGTCCCCTTTCATTGAAGTAATGCAGAGCTGGAAGTGTCCTGCCTGGTAAGTGACAGAGAGGAGGTGTGAACACAAACCATTGAGCCACATTGTCTGCCTATGGTCCTGAGCTCACTCACCAGCACCCCTTCCTGGCCTACTGAGAGACCTGCACTTTCTCCTTCCATGTTCTGCACCTCCTTTGTTGTTATTATTTTTTTTTTTTTCTATAAGCAAATTTGTACATGTGAGTAAACCATTCCATACCTAAAGAATAGTACTGTGTGCAGAGGGAGCACAGATCTGGCTGGTAGGAGTACTAGAATCCATGCTCACTTGTGCTGAGTGTGGCAAGCCTCTCACCTTATCTGGGTCTGTTTTCTTATCTAAGAAAGGAGGAGGAAAGACTAAATGATCTCAAAAGTGACTTCTCTAAGTTCTTGGACTTTCTTGAACCCTGAAGAGAGGAAGGGAACCTAACCAGCTGGTGATAGGAGGCTCTTGGGAAATAACAGAGGAAAAAAAATTTAAAATATTACAGGACTCAGAATATAATAGGAGAGATCCATGGTTTGCATAGCGATAGGAAGAGAAGGAAGTCCAAGGGGAAGTCATAAAATAATTATGGTTACTTTTATTTTTCATTTTCCTTAAAAAAAAAAAAATAGAGAAGGCAAAATGAAATAAAATACTAAACTAATGATTTAAACCACAGTAATTGGAACAGATTATATTGCAAAAGCTGGGCGGTGATTCAGTAAAATAGATGGCCTGTTTGGTCAATGGCTTGTTAATATTGCTAGTTATCTATTTTTATATCTATAAATAACTAGTCCCTTATAGCATGAGTGGGAAATATCTGGCCAAAGGCTGAATCTTCAAGATAAGGATTGTACTCTGTTAAATGCTTTCTAACAGAACAAGAATCTCTATCTCTCAGGCCTGCCTTAGTGTGTATACTGAAAAAAAAAAAACAAAAACCAAACTCACTGCTGTCGAGTTGAATCTGACTCATAGTGACCCCTCCTTGGGTTTCCAGGATGGTATCTCTATGGAAGTAGATTGCCCAATCTTCCTTCCAAGGAGTGGCTGGTGGGCTTGAACTGCCGGCCTTCTGGTTAGCAGTCAAATGCCTTAGGCACTGTGCCACCAGAGCTCCTGTATATGCTGAAAGGAGGCTAATTTGTGCATATGTCTGTGCCCCCACTGCTTACTTGCATGCACTGCATGGCTGCTCATAGGCTCCCAATGCCGTATCTGTTCCTCTTTTTTCCTGTCTATTGACACATCACTGTCCCTGAGGTTCTTACTCTGTCTGCCTTCCCTGCCTTGCTTCTGTTTTTCATATTTAATTGAACCCACACATAACAGCAGTGTGTTCACAGAAGAGTTTTAGATTCTCTGTTCTTTAAGATTGGATCATTTTTTGTCTCTTTTAAAACAAACTTCCAAATTAAGTTCCTTATTTGAGCCTCAGTTTTATTTCTTTTTTCTTATAAACTTTATAAGAGAATTCCCCACTCAAGACCTATAGTTTTATAACAGCTCCAAATGCTATAACTCCAAACCAAAACCAAACCTACTGCCATTGAGTTGATTCTGATTCATAGTGACCCTATAGTAAATCTTTATGGAAGCAAACTGCCTCATCTTTCTCCTGCAGAGCAGCTAGTGGGTTTGAACTGCTTACCTTTGGTTAGCAACCAAATGCTTTAACCATTGTGCCACTAGAGCTCCTTGCTATAACTTCAGGAAGGGGAATAAAATGAGAGGAAAGGTATTAAAACTTAGTTGTATCAGGAACAAATGTCATATACAGAGACCATGAACAGAATAAAGGACATGGATTTCCTTTGCTTTCAGCTTAACATCTGGATATTAACACTGAACTACTTCAAGTTGAAAATCTAGTATGTTTAGATCCCAATCCTTAATTCTGGTTTCTTTATGGTGTCAAGAAAATTCATCTTGTTGGTGCTATGTCAATTATGATAATAGAATCTTAGTAGATTGCTAGTACACTGTTTCTTGTGGAAAGATGTAAATATTTAGAAAAGCAGAATTCACAGCCTAAAGTTGACTCATATGGGACAGGTCTAGCCAAATGGAATTTCTGGCAAGTTATCCGTTTGCTTCAGAAGCTTATGAGTTAAATAAAAATTAATCTAGGCACATAGCTATAGCAAGTAAAAAGAAAGTATAGCTTTTTAAATCTTGAGTAAAATAGCTAATATTCATTGAGGACTTTATGGAAGATGGAGGACACCAGGCTCATTGTGGGGTTGTCGTTGTTGTTGTTAAGTGCCGTCAAGTCGTTTCTGCCTCATAGCGACCCCATGCACAGCAGAACGAAACACTGCCTGATCCCGCGCCAGCCCCACAATCCCTGCTATACTTGAGCCCATGATCACAGCCACCGTGTCAATTCATCTCGTTGAAGGCCTCCCCCTCTTTTGTTGACCCTCCACCCTACCAAGCATGGCATCCTTCTCCAGGGAATGGTCCCTTCTTACAACATGACCAAAATAGGTGAGATGAAGTCTGGCCATTCTTGCTTCCAAGGAGCATT
>NW_006921718.1:7929639-7958138 GCF_000298275.1 Orycteropus afer afer | reverse complement strand
TCTGGTATTCTTTGCCTTGAGCCAAGATCCATCTGACAACAGCTATGATATCCCTTGTTCCACATCCTCTTCTGAATCTGGCTTGAACCTCTGAATCTGGCTTGAACCATTGTGGGGTATGGATAGATAAAACGTGGCCTAGGCTTAAAGGAGCTCAATACTTCACAAGTATCACCATTGCTATTTTCAGAGAGGTTCTTGACCTTTGGAGGATAGTAAGGAGGACACACGTACATAGTAATCTGACTTAAAAGAGTCACATAATAAAGTGGCTTTCTAATAAAATAACTTTTATTTTTTTAATAATAAAAACTGAATTTAAGAAAAGCTATAATGTAATATGTTAGCTTTAAATCCAAGCTAAGAGATCAAGGACCTAAATAAGCACACACACATAATAACTGATGATAATTTTTCTTATCCCACCCTATTTATCTGTAAGGTGAACTGGTAGTTTCAAATCATACAGTTCTCTTCTTACCAAGAACTCAGTACATTTTCTTATTCCTCTTCTCCTTCACATCTGTCCACTTCTGAGCAGTCGTCTCAGAGAAACAGTGTTAAGAGTTCTTAGTATTCTGTTTGCTGAAGTACTTACACTTGAGTGATTGGACTTTCTGTAACTCCTCACTCAACTTTTATCTCCATGTTGTTGTTGTTGCTGTTATGTGCCGTCGAGTCAGCCCTGACTCATAGCGACCCCTCCTTGGGTTTCCAAGGCAGTATCACTATGGAAGTAGGATTGCCCAACCTTCCTTCCGAGGAGTGGCTGGTGGGTCCAAGCCAATAATCTTGCTGGTTGAAGCCTGTATGTTGGGAGTAGGAGTGGTGGATAGGGTCACCCCTAAGGGTCACAAGTTTAGGCAACAGAGAGAGTAGGACTGTCAATGAGGGATGTATCAACCCAGCTAGACAAATACGTCAAAGCCAGAAATGTCCTGATTGTGGCTTGGAACAGTCAAGTTCAGTCTCCAAAGTCAGGAAGTACTTCCTTTTCTCTTCTTTGAGACAATATTAAATTCTTTAGGTCATCAAATAGTAGTTATAGGCCTGTATGCTTTTAACATTGTACTAGGTAATTAAGTTGCTTATATCATGCCTATTTAAGCTAACCAGTGGAAATTGTCCCTGAACATGTATTTTCAAAAGGACTTTATCAAATTAAGAGCCTTGTAATTAATTATCATGTCCATCTGTTTCCAAGAGGTTATCTCCGAGAAAATGGCACTCATTAAGGTTTTTTTTTTTAAATAGACAGATTACTCTAATTCAGTTCATTTTTGGTCATTCCCTTTAATTTAGATAATTAATCCAGCTGCTTTTTGAGAATAAATAAAATTAAATTATACAGTATGTAAAATATGCATTAGCAGAGCACTGATTTAAAACATTCCTGACTATTGACATGCTATCATGGTAGCATTTTGTTTTTAAACACAGGCAGAAAAAAAACTTAGAAATATATTTGAAGCTTTTCTTTCTCAACTAAGAAAAGAACATCTATTCTATTCCCCTCTGTCACAGTAATTTTTGGCCCAAAAGAGTAAGTCAACTCATGACTAAAAAAGTCAGAATCTATATTAAACTCTGATGTTTTTTAAACAAAATAATTGTAGGAATCCCATGTTATTATTGGACCTCTCCCCAGACTGAAGAAAATATGCTTTCCTAGAAGTAAAGACCTTGCCTGTTGGAGATGAACTATCTCCCATAGTAGAGTGTTTAATTTGTCAATAATTTACTTCAGATGTGTAAGCCCTGAACTTCCTTTACAAGTCTCCTATGCAATTTGTGTTTCAGCATGAATTTGACCCAGTATCATGTCTTACTTTGTATTTCTTCAGTGTCCTGAAAGCAAGTAAGACGGTCACTCACTGGCTTACAGTTTGCTCTGAGTGGTCATGGACATCGCCATTAAATACATAGCCCTTGACTCAGATTGGCAAAAAGTAACTTAATTGAAGTCTTATAAGGCTATTAAGAAAGTTTGAAGCAGAATCTGTAGCAAAGATATTGAACCAAAAGGGCTGTCCCCACCCACCATCATCTGATGTGTGATCATTGTGACAAAGGCAAACAATGTAACAACTCAGGACAATCCTGTAAAAACGCTTTGTGACCTCACTTATGTAGCTAATAAGCACATTTAAAATGTTAAAGTGTTACCTCTTTGGGAAATACCAAAAGCAAACCAAAATTTTGTAGAATATATTTTACTTTTATTTAGCCCCTTACATTTGTGATAAGTGATAAGGAACCTCATTCTTGCAGTTGTCAGTTTGCAGAGAGGTCAGGGTTATATTTGCCTGGTGGACATTTAACTGCTTAACTGCAACTCTGGAGTTGGAGACAACTGGTGTCTCTTGGTTTTGCTCAGTCTGTTGCTAAATGTATCACTCAGGGAAGTGTATTTTCAATTTTCCTTCCCTGGCTTTGCTTCTGTTTGAAAAGGAAAGAAGTTGCATGTCATGTGTCATGTGATGATATGATCAAGTACTTTGATTTCCATTGCTAGATCATGGATTCTTAAAAAGTCTCATGACACTTTCTAAATCATAAGATTGTGTATTCTATGTGGACTAGGTCCCACCTCATGTGTTTCTCTCTTGTAGTACAGGTAAAAGCTCAGTAAATGCTTTTGTAAGTTTATTGTATATACAACCAGCATGTGGCAAATCTGAGGCTCAAACCCCCATAGTATACTTGGTGTATTCAAGAACTGGTGTTTTGAATGTTTATCGTGTACCAGGCATTGTGCTATCCGGTAGGAAAAAGATTTGGTAGTTACTGATGTCTAACAGGGGGACAAACATGTACAGACCACCACAATTTAAAGTGTCAAGTGCTTTAGAAGTAGATATGTGCAAAAAACCACAAGCTTTTTTATTTGACTTTTGACCCAAGTCTTTAAGAGTAAGTCACCAGATGGAGAAGAAAGACAGGGAATTCTAGGTTATTGTGGTCACTGATTTGTAAACTTTTATTTATCTTGCTACTTAAAACATTAGGACTAATCCTGTCTATATTCATGACTTAAGAAAAAAGGAATTAATGACAGTTTGGGAGTTTTCCTCAGACAACTGTACATTGCAAGATTACATCATTTGTTTAGAAAGTTTATTACTTTCATGCTTCTTAGCATAGCATGCAGGGCTCCTTATTACCCAGCTCTGGCCTCCTTTCTAGCCATGTCTCCTACCAGTCTCACACTGTTGTAGTTACCTGGTGGCACTCTGACAGAAATATACCACAGATGGTATGGCCGTAACAAACAGGAGTTTATTCTCTTACAGTTTGGAGGCTTTAAGTCTAGGTTCAGAGTGTCAGGCTCTAGGGGCTAGATGAAAGCCCCGCAACTTGAGGTCCAGCTCTGCCTCCTGCTCCCGGCCCACTGGAGCTAGAGGCATTTCCTCACTCAGACAGCTGCTGGTTGTTGAGGCCAACAAGCCCAAGGTTGACAAGTAGAAAGGCACAGTCCCGATGTTACCAAACCACACGGCAGGCCATTAACTTAAGTCCATTGTAAGTCCCAAGGTCAGCAGAGCATAGCAAGCTGCTGAGCAATGACACGGCCACATGCAGGGTCCAAGCATGCCATAGGCTAGAGACCATTCCCAAAGCTTCTCCTTATATATGGGAAACAGACCACATCCCTAGTTACATCTCAGCTGCTTGTGGTAGATCCCACCATGGAGTTGATTGCCAGTCTCATCAGGGGAATAACTACCACCAGCTGCCCAGCCACTCAACCAGGCCTAGCCAAGTTGACACACAAACATAGCCGTCACGCACACAATATCTCCCAGTCCCCATTTCGGCATAGTAGATACTCCTGGTGAGCTGAACTATTTGCTTCAACCTCAGTACACTATATTCTTTCTTGCTTCTATAAATTTGAATGTGTTTGTCCTTCTGCCTAGAATATCCTTCCCTCTGTCTGTACTCTTCCAGGCTTGTTGAATGACACTCAACAGTATGTGCCTCACTCCCCCACCATACACACACACTAGCTATTTATCTTCATGCCTCTAGTCAGACAAAGTACCATAGAAGACAGATCCTTGGAGATAATGGAGGTCTGTAGGATGGAAGACTTAGTGTTAAGATGTGCAATAAGTACTGTTACGAGTGTGCTTTCACCCAGTAGCCCTCAACAACTCAGGTATCAGCACAGAGGAGGTGAATTGTTTGAATCACACACTTTTTAGCTGATAGTCTTTTGGGACTTAAGTTGACTCCAATGTGTGTTTTGAAATTTTTTTTATATGTCTTTATTTTAAGAGGGAGCATCTTGTAATTATCGTGGTGGTTGTTAGGTGCCATCAGCTCGGCTCTGACTTCTCATTAGTCACTAATGTTTTAAAAGTGGGATGCTTCACATAAAAACCTGGCTTCTCTTGAGCAGTTGGAAGGTATAGCAACATTGACTGTACATTTCTGCATGGAACGAGTAATGACAGTTCCCACATAGGGCACAAATCCTCTTTGACTTATCCACAATCCCTTCCCAGCTATCTCTACTCTTTTCAGATACTGGCCTAATTATCGTTATATACAGTGGCCAAATGTTCAACATCTCGGTAGCAGCCAGTGGTCAACTTGAAGAATTCTGACCTCCCTTCCAACCTGTGTGAATAGTGAGTGTAGGGGAATTTGCAGTCTCATTGGAGAGGGCTACAAGGATGGTAATGTCTTCAGGGGAGAGCTGGGTAAGTGTTACAAACATATTTGAATGGTGCATGTTGTGAAAAGAGTCAGCTGAGTGGAGTTTGTCTTCAGAGGAAGAGTTGAGGAAAATGAGAGAAACAGTATGGAGAAAGGCAAGCAGAAAGATGAGTCCCTGGGAAGCAGAGCAGTACAGCCTGGGGAAGCACATTTCCTGGAGGATGGAAAATCAAGAAGATCCTATACTTTGCACTGATGACAAGGATGAGACCTCTGGGAATTGGCTTCCCACAGGATGTTTGGAATGAAGTCAGCTGTTTCAGTGCCACCTCAGCCTGAGGCCGTTAATGGATCTGGAGGCCTAAAGGAGCCTTAGCAGTGCAGGCAGCAAAGGTTTGCTCAGGTTCCAAGTAGAAGGTTAGTCCAGGTGCCATTTGTGCTTGTTCTTCATGTGCTGGGGTAGGGCATTGAATAGGCACATCTATTGGATCCTCATCTGTAATTCATCTAACACTTTTTAAAACTAAACCCTCTAAACTGAGAACCAGGACTCTGTGTATCCCCGGACCCACCCAGAAGAGTCTGTGGTTCATAAAAACACACAGTAAATATTACATGTGGATAAACCAGCTGATTCCAAGTTCCAGAATATCCGTTTCTGTTGAAGTTGGCAGTTGTAGGCTCTGAAATGAGAAAGACTTACAATGATACATTGAAGCTCACTATCCACATCTAGACCCATTCTTCCTTTCCAGAATGCCATGTGGCAATTTCTCTTCTTCTGACTGGTCTTCCATGACTCTCTCACTTCTATTTCATCTTCGCTCTCTAGGCCATCTAGCTGGCCATGAAAGCAAAGGCCAGTGTCTTTCCCCTACTTAAGAAGTGAGGGTAGAGAGTTTTCCACTCCTGGGATGTGGTCAGCCCTCCTTACCGGTTGTTGGGCTGAGCTGATAGTAGTTTAGGATACCTGGGAAGACCGAACTCTAACTTTTTTAGTGGTCACAGGGCTCAGGGATGATTTTCAGTTGTGTTTCTGTGCCTCCGGTTTCCCTGGATGACGGGGAGCACCTTTTGAACTTCCTCAGCTCTATTCTTTAACTATTCTTAATCCTATTGGGCAATCCTACTTCCGTAGTGATACTGCCTCGGAAACCCAAGGAGGGGTCACTGTGAGTCGGGGCCGACTCGACGGCACATAACAACAACAACAATCCTATCATGGTGGTAATCTATGTGAAGAGCTATATTGCCTTCTGTCCTCCCAGTCACCCCATCTATGTACTATGGAGCATGAAATAATTCTAGACAATAAATTTATATTGCTTCTAGAAACCACGTGGTCGCTCAATTCTGTTTTCCTACACCTGATGCTCCTTTTCTTTCAACTTAGCACCTTTAAGATAAGCTTCCTGGATCCAGTGCCAAGCCATCCTTGAGGAGGGAGCTCTAAGCACCTGCCCCTTGAGAAAGCCAGAAAGAGAAGAGTTACAATGACTACTGTATTAAGGATTTACAAAGGGTTTTATTACTAGGTTTATTTAGACTAGTACTAGTACTAATATTAGGAAATACAAAGCAACACTTAATTTTCCTAAATTTATAGCTTCCCTATTTGAAGTTGCTGGGTGGTACCAGTGGCTTGCCTAGGTAACTGAAAAGTTGGAGGTTTGCATCTGCCCAGAGGTACCTAAAAAAAAGGCTGGGCAGTCTACTTCCAAAAAAAATGGCTGTGGAAAACCCTGTGGAGCACAGTTCTACTCTGAAACACACGGGGTCACCATGAGTAAAAATCAATTTGACATCACTTGGTTAGCTGGTTAATTTGGAACATACTCTCTAGTTCTTCCCACCTGGGAAAACGAAACACAAACATAATGTGCTGTTTCTGGTTATACAGGTAACAGGTCATGATAAAGAGGGGCATGATGGGGACCAGAAAGAAGTATGTGATCCTAAGAGCTGGGCCAGCTGCTTTCTGTGGCTAAAGCAAATGTTTCACTCCTTGGGTGGGGAACATGGAAGAGATTGGGTAAGAATTAGCTCTGAAAGGGGGGAAGACGAGTTAGTTAATTTCTTCCAAAAACAAAACAGAAAAAAAAACGCACTGCTGTCAATTAGATTCCAACTCTTAGTGACACCCCTTGGGTTTCCAAGGTGGTTAATCTTTATGGAAGTAGATTGCCCAGTCTTGTTTCCATGGAGTGGCTGGTGGGTTTGAACCATCAACCTTCTGGTTAGCAGTCACAGGCAGGCCTTAGGGATTGTGCTACTAGAGGTCCTTATATTACTTAGAACATGTGAAAAATTGTGAGCCTAAGGGACTTTCATAAGGAGGAGTATGGTTTTCAATAAGGATTGTTGGACCCTCAAAGGAGAACCCTATTTCTTTATGGATGTTGTACTTACTGTCTTTTTTTTTTTTTAACTCATACATTCCTGGAAAGAGGCAAGATACTTAATCGGTAGAAAAGCATACACCAGATTTAGTTAAAATTGAAGCTTCATTTTATAGAATACAAATGTATTTCACATGTAATTACAATTTCTATTCCTGACAGTTACTTCATTTCATTATTAAACCATGTGGAATCCTTGTAGCTTACGTATTGCCTTTTTAATTTTTCATTTATCTTGTTTGTGACTAAAGGGAGACCTCCCTCCAGTGTATAAATAGTAGTTTTTGATTTAAAGGCAGCAGTGTCTCCACCTTTTGAAGGGCTCGGACACTCAACTCAGGTGTGGAATAAATCCAGTATTGGAAGAAATATTTTCCAGACAGCCTCACTGAGTTGTTGATGTTTTTCCTCCAGGATGTAGGTCAGGATAAAGGTCTGCTTGGGGAAGATGAGGTGTCTGATGGTTTGTTGCTTCCAAACTTCCTCCTCTGCAGAAAGAGCTTATTGAAGGGGAATGTTAGAATAACATTTGCCCTCGACTCTGCTGGGTGCCCACCGGGGGGGGGGGCACACTCCAGGGGCTTGCCTTTTCTTTGCTAAATGAGCAGTTGGAGTGGCAAAAAGCACTTCTCTCCTCATGGCTGCCTCTATCAACTTCTCATAGTTTAGTGCTTGTAAAGGGTTTTCCCAGGAGCTCTAGTAGCATAGTGAGTGGCTAAAGGCACTTAACTGCTAACCAGAAGGCTGGCGGTTCAAACCCACCAGCCACTCCTCAGAAGGAAGATGGGGCAATCTACTTCCGTAGTGATACTGCCTTGGAAACCCAAGGAGGGGTCGCTATGAGTCGGGTCCGACTCGATGGCACATAACAACAACAAAGGGTTTTCCCAGTCATTCTGGTAAAACAAACAATTGACGCTTCAACTGAGTTGTGAAGGACCTTATATGTGCCAGGTAATGGGGGAAGCCAGCACCTATAGTATGTTCCTTTTCCTTCATTGCTTTAGATTCTTTTTTAGTAGGTAAAGTTAGTTGAGGCATTTGGCTGCTAACTAGAAAGTCAATGGTTCAAACCCACCAGCTTCTCTGTTGGGGAAAGATGAGGCAGTCTGTTTCTGCAAAGATTTATAGCCTTGGTAATCCTATAAGGGCAGTTCTACTTTGTCCTGTAGGGTCACTATGAATCAGAATCAATTCAATGTCAGTGAGTTTTGTGGTTTAAAGAAACCCTTGTAGATTTGTAATTATATCCACAAATCAATGAGATAGCTTCAGAGAGGTCTAACTTGAGCTGAGCCTAAAGGTTAAAGGGCTTGGAAAGAAGAGCTGCTGTGGGGGGCGTACAGGATGTATGATGTTTTCCAAGGACAGACTGTGGCCATGATGGGAATGGCAGTGATAGAATTCACGATATTTTTATAGTTAGAAGAAAGTTCACTATGATCCAGCTATCTCATTTTATAAGGATGAGAAAACCATGCCTCCAGGAGTTTCAGTGTCTCTCTAATGGTTACACATCTTCTAGTGGATTATGTATTGGATAGTAAATAAATTTGTTCTTTTCTTCTCTTATAGTGTCTCTTTCCTCATAATGTCAAATGTATTCAGGGAGGAAGGAATTTTTGTAAATGATTAAGCAGGTACTAATACTTACCATTCTCATTAAAGTTTTAAAACTGTTGTATTTGGCTTTTTCCAGTTGAATGTGCAAATTAAACTATGGCCAACCTGCCCCTGTGGGAGTGAATTTCTCAGAAAACCAGTCCCTAATTCTTTCAGTGGAATCTCCTGGAGAGCTTATGATAGGGGTAAATTGTAGAGCTCTACCCCAGACTTTTTAGTAAAAGAGTCCTGGAGTGTGGTGACCTGCATTTTAAACAAATTCCATTAGCGTTTCCTCCCACATACTAAATTGGTAAAACACTATACTGAGAGTTATCTCGGTCTAGAATTTACAATAATAAAAAATACTAAAACAATATATGATCTAATTAATCCCTGACATATTAGCCATGGGGAAAAATATATTCCAGAATATTATGTGGATGCTTTTATCATTTGTTCTTTCATTTATAAGATGAATAAGATAAGCACACTGCACTGGAGGAATTCACAGAGGGGCAGAAGAAATAGAATGCGAAGGAGGCACACTCCTAAAGTTAAGTGCCTCTACTGCTATTGAAGCTCAGAGGAGGGAGAATGCCAGTTGCTTCTTTTGAGCAGAGAAAGCCTCATTGGGTGGATGGCCATAATGGCTGTGTGGAATTTACCAGAGGCAAAGGAAAGACGAAAGACAGGGATTCAAGGCAGAGTGGACATAAGAGCTGTGACTAGAGAGGGGTGGATTGGATTCAGTGAATGGCACATAGCCTTTGTTGCTAGAGTGGAATGTATGCTGGAACCAGTGGAATTCTGAAGCTAAAAATGGGAAGAGGCCACACTTCTGAGCACATTATCAGCTGTGCCTAGGAACTAGGACATTGGCTTTCTGGCCTGCCTGGGACTGTGTAGTCTAGGAAGCAAAGAACATGAGGGGAAAGAGTAAGTGTACAATGCCTTCCAGGTAGCAGAAGCAGTCAGCGTGGGCCTCCTAAGGAGGTGAGTGCCCTCTAGGGGCCAGATGACTTCTGAGTGCTGTTCATGATGCACACATGCCCTCAGATGCCTACTAAGCTGAATCCATTACCTGCACAAGAAAAGAAGACAGCTTAACAAAGTTCCAGTTGGCTGCAGCTGTGATTACATTATGCAGAATTCATTAATGTGGTACATTGATTGATCATTATCTTAATACTGAGGATAACATTAGAGGCTTGATTTTTTTTTCCCCCTTGTCAGATTGCAAAACAGGTTGCTTCTTGTCTGAGGTTAAAAAGCCTTTAGCCCATATATTGTATGATCCCATTTAGATGAAATGCCCAGAATAGGCAAATCCGTAGAGACAGAAAGATTCGTGGTTGTCAGGGGCTGGCAGGGGAAGAAGAGATGTGGAGTGACTGCTAATGAGTACGAGATTTCTTGTTGGGGTGATGAAAATGTTCTAAAATTAGATTGTGATGATGGTTGTACAACTCTGTGACTACACTAAAACTACTGAATTGTACACTTTACGGGGTGAATTTTATGGTTTGTAAAATATATCTCAGTAAAGTTGTTATTAAAAACAAGCCCTTAGCATTTCTGCTGAGGATGTGATGCCACTACCAGCTCTGCCTGGTGTGGCGTTTATGAGCTCACAGCATAGAAATCTCAGTGCTTTGTTTCCCACTTTATTTTGTGTTTTTGTTTTGTTTTGTGTTCCTCCTCTTTCATGTCCAGTTCTGTTACATTTAAGAGATACTTATTTAGTGATTATATACAATAAATAGGAGCTCTGCTGCCAAAGATATTTGACTGCTAACCAGAAGGCTGGAGGTTCAAACCCACCAGCCACTCCTTGGAAGAACAGTTGGGCAACCTACTTCTGTAGGGCAAGGAACTGGGAACATGCTGTTGGCCAAAACCAGGGACTCTGAATCTTGAGATCATTAAACACAATCATTCTGAGTTTAGAAATGAAAATTCAACATACAGAGTTTTTCTTTCCTAAATGGGTTAATAGAGAGTTATACAATTTTAGAACTCCTGCAGTGTATTGGAGACAACCTGTATGAGTCTCTAGGAAAACAATAAACAACCAAAAGTAGTTGCCATAGAGTTAATTGCTACTCTTGGTGACCCCCTATGTGCAGAGTAGAACCATGTTCCATAGAGTTTTCAGTGGGTGATTTTTCAGTAGATCTCCAGGACTTTCTTCCAAGGTGCCTCTGAATGGGCTCATCAAACAGCCACCCTTTCAGTTCGTCAAACACACAAACAAACTTACCGCTATTGAGGTGATTCTGACACATGTAGAGCCACATTGGGTTTCCAAGGCTGTAAATCTTTTCAGAAGCAGACTACCCCATCTTTCTTCCACGGAGTAGCTAGTAGGTTCGAACCACTGACCTTTTGGCTAGCAGCCAAATGCTTTAACCACTACACCACCAGAGCTAGTCAAGTGCTTAACCTTCTGTGACACTCAGGTAGTCCAGGAAAACAATGTTGTTGTTGTTCTGTGCCATCGAGTCAAACCCGACTCATAGCGACCCCTCCTTGGTTTTCTGAGGCAGTATCACTACGGAAGTAGGATTGCCCAACCTTCCTTCCGAGGAGTGGCTGGTGGGTTTGAACCGCCAGCCGTCTGCCAGCCGTCTGGTTAGCAGGCAAGTGTCTTAGCCACTATGCTACCAGAGGTCCCTTTATTTAAATGTTGGAAAATAAAAGAAGAAGACTGAGGACAGATTTAGGCATGTTTCTCAGCTTGGTGTGATTTCTAACAGCCCACCAGAACATCTAGCACATCTTAGGTGCACGAAAGTATTCGGTAAAGGTCCCTGAAATATTGAAGGACAGCTTATGAAGAGTATATTTTGGCTGATTTTATGCTTGATGTTTCAAATAGAACAATTCCCTGAAACACATCTGTGGGTGAGAATGTGAATCCTAGGAGGAGAAGGTTGGCCCACTATTCTTGTAGTATGCTTTCATTCTAATCACATTTAGATATTGGGATCGGGGGTAGTCTGAGCCCTATTATTCTGAAAACTCCAAGGAGTTTGTATATAATTTGTATCTAATGTCAAAACCAGGGTGCGGTAAATATAAACAATACGTTGCTATTGTAATTTCACAATCATATGATTACCTGTGTAAAATTGCAGTGGCTAGGCACATAAAAATGAAAGACTATAGGATAACCTTAACAGTTACTAAAGCCCCAGTTCATATTTACTGGGCCTCTAGAGCGTGAGTAGGAGCTCTGGTGGCATAGTGGTTAAAGCATTCAGCAGCTAACCAAAGGGAGCTCCGGTGACATAGCGCCTAAGGCATTTGACTGCTATCCAGAAGGCTGGTGGTTCAAACCCACCAGCCACTCCTCAGAAGGAAGACCAGAAAGATTGCTGGTTCAAACTCACCAGCCACTCTGTGGGAGAAAGATGAGCCAGTCTGCTTTCCTAGAGATTTATAGCCTTGGGAACCTTAGGGGGCAGTTCTACCATGTCCTAAAGGGTCCCTGTGAGTCAGAGTTGAAGTCAATGGCAGTTGGTTTTGGTAGAGGGTGTTTCTCGTGTAGTAATACAGACAATGAAATGGGAGCTCCCAACTCAGCTAACACAAAACAAGCAAACATTTATTTTAAACCATAGGCAGAAATACCACTGCAGCAAAACCATAATAATCTAACACCCTCTTTCTCAGGATTCCAATGTAACCACCCCACTTGGGAGAAGGTAGAAAGGACTTAGTGCTTTTTGTGGGTCATTTATGCTCTCTCAGTGGCTCTAGTGTGCTCTTTGGTGCATATTTTCACTGAAATTCATTTCTGTTTTAGTTCTACAGTTACCTATAAGTATAATTAAACTGCTGGTTTGGTCATTGAGGTACTGTGGCCTATAAGCATATTTTCACTTATTAAAGATATAAAGAACAATAGATGAACAAACCAGTCACCTGAATAAGAAGGAAAAAAATGCAGAATTTAGTGAATGTGTTAATAGTTCTTCCTTGATGAGAATGACATTTCCTTGATCTTGACCCCAGTTCTACATAGCCACATACTTCCTGGGAGGATGTCTTTTTTTAGGATGCTTGCCTTTTACACCTGCCAACCTGGGATCTCCCTCCTTCATCCTTTCCACCATTGTAATCCATGCTTCCATCCCTAGAGGAATCCCAAAACAGTAAAGTAGCTCCTCCTTCCTAGTATTATATTTACATGCTGACACCCTGCTCCCTGGGCTTCTCATTTCCTGGCTCCTATTTCATTGTGAGGAGCTCTGGTAGTATAGTGCCTAAGGCACTTGACTGCTAACCAAAAAGCTGGTGGTTCAAACCCACCAGCCACTCCTCAGAAGGAAGATGGGGCAATCTACTTGCGTAGCGATACTGCCTCAGAAACCCAAGGAGGGGTCACTGAGTCAGGTCCGATTCAGCGGCACATAACAACAACATTTCATTGTGAGGGTAGTGGTAGTTCCATGGTAGAATTCTTGCCTTTCATGTGGGAGACCCACATTCAGTATCCAGCCTGTGCCATCACCTGTGTGTCAGTGGAGCAGCCTTTTGATAACAGGTTTTAGCAAAGCTTCCAGACTAATACAGACAGGAAGAAAGGCATGGGGATCTACTTCAGGAAGATCAGCAAATGAAAATTCTGGGAAGCACAGTGTTGCTGTTGTTATGCACGAATCACTGTGAGTTATGCTGATTCAGCAGCAGCTAACAACCACAACGACAACTCATTGTAGCCTTTCAGTGTGAGACAGTTAACCACATTTTTTCTCTTCTATTTTAACTGCCCACATTTGTTGTGTTTTTCTGTTTAGACATGGTTTGCAGTAGAGTTGAAGTTACGGGTGAGAACCAGCAGAGTTAAGTTGCCAGTTGTTGAACACCTGCCTCATTCCTGTATATAGACATAAATGCACATATGATATCTTAGATGTTTCAGAAATGAAGACTTCCATCTTTCAGGGGAGATGTCACAAGTCCATATAATAAAGCTCATGCCCTTTATTTATAAAGAGCTCCTCAGTCTTTGATCAGAGTCTTTCCTTTGCTGTTCTACACATGTGGCTCAAGATGGGGGGGCTACTAGATACAGTCACACTGACAGAGCTTTCCTGTGAAAAGCCAAGAACTTGATAGTCAAAAGAAGAATTATAAAACCTGAAAAACACCCAGACATCAACAGCAATGTAGCAGCAACATGAGGTTATTTAAATATGCAAGAGCAAACATTTTGTATTTGTATTTGTAGCAAGCATCACTGGTTTCCTGAATTATACAATAATAATATGCATGCAAAGATGGCCCTGAGTCATCAAGAAAATGTTCGTTATTCTCAATATCAGTCTGGTTAAGTAAGAAATGAAGTAATGCATTTTAGAAATAATCTGTCAAAATGGTTAAAATAAAACCAGAGTATTTATTAAGGAGATGTGCTTTAGTTATTTGGAAGACATGTTAGAACCCCTCACTCCCCAGTGAAGGCAGATAAACAAGGCAGTGTTTTTTTTTAAATATAGCCAGTTACTTTGCCACAACCACTGCCACTTTGTGGTCTCCCGACTTCTATGTTGTTGTTATTCATGGGGTTTTCCTTCCCTTTTCTTTGGTTTCAGATGCGAGTGTCTCTCTGGCTTATGTGGTTTCCCCATGTGTGAGGTGGGATCCACTCCCCGCATAGTCTCTCGTGGCGATGGGACACCTGGAAAGTGCTGTGATGTCTTTGAATGTGTTAATGGTACGTGGGGTTTCTCTTATTCTCAGAGAGTGCACGTTTGTGCAGGAGGAGGAGGAGTGGGGGAGGGTGAAACTTAGCTGCTTCTGCCTATTTAAAGCAGAGAATATGCTCAGAGACTTCCAGAAACTCACTCAGAAGGAAGGTTTGCTTAAGATCCCACAGAACAGTAAGAAGAACATTAGGATGAGAATCATCACTCCATCCATCAGAAGGAGAATTTTGGAAATGTAATAGTAGTACCTTGTACGTAGCCATCATGCTTTGCCGTGTTGCAGCATTTGAGTAATGTTCATGGTTTCAGGGAAAAGCTTGTGGAACCTGTAATCACATTCCTCCGGCTGTCATTCAACCCCTATCCCATTGCTGTCAGGAGGTAATCTAGCTTAATGAAAACATGTTGGAGAGACCACAATTTGAAACAGAAAAGACATTGTTCATGTAGTTCAGCACTTTTCCCTCTAAGAACATCTCTGGCCAATGTTTTGTCATTAGCATTAGCCTGCTTTAAACTTGACCCTTGTGGCCCAGAAAAAAAGATTCTTCAGTCAAAAGATTGCATCAGACTTAAACCACCTAACCTCTGCCTTTTACCTTTCACAAGAGAGTTTGGTACCTGTAGCTTAAGGAAGTAACATGGTCTTTATTGCATTTCCAAAAATCTTAAAACCAAACTCACTGCCATCTAGTCGGTTCTGACTCATAGCAACCCCCACTGGGTTTCCCAGGTGGTAAATCTTTACAGAAATAGATTGCCCTGTCTTCCTTCCACAGAGTGGCTGGTGGGTTTGAACCACCAACCTTCTTGTTAGTAGTCAAATGCCTTGGGCACTGTGCCTCCACAGCTGCTTTAGAAGGGAGGAAAACTTAAAACATGCTAACCCTCCCTTAGCATTTTCAGAAGAAAAAGAATTAAAGAATAAATAAAAGCAAGAAAGGTATCAATAATTCGCAATATTATTTAGATAGTCAATACTTGTACATACAGGGAAATGGTGTGGGATTTGGACAAATATAACAAAGTGACAGAGCATTCATATTAACTACAAGCATACCTCATTTTATTGTGCTTTGCTGTTATTGCACTTTGCAGATACTGTGCTCTTTACAAACCTAAGGTTTGTGGCAACCCTGTATTGAGCCAATCAGTTGGCACCATTTTTCCAACAACATGTGCTCACTTCATTCCTCTGTGTCACATTTTGGAAAAATCACACAGTATTTCAACTTTTTCATCATGCTCTTGCACACTTATTAGACCATAGTGTAGTGAAAACATAACTTTTGCATGTTCTGGAAAACCAAAAAATTTGAGTTACTCCCTTTGTTGTGATACTTGTTTCATTGCATTGGTTTGGAACTGAACCCATCATACCTCCCTGGTATGCTGTAAGAATTCAGATGGTTTCCTGCCCTGAATCCTAAACCTTTCCTTCCCCTTCAAGAAAGAGTTATGTTAAAGATGAGTCCTGTTTGATTGTGTCCTGTGTTTTTAGGCCAGTGGCCACATGTTGGTTTTTTGTTTTGTTTTGAAGAAACACTTGTAATATGACTTCATGGTTAAGGTAGAGCACAGATTGGAGGCTGATGACCTCAGTTTGAGTATTGGTTTCTCCAGTTACTAGCTCTGTTAACTTGGTCTCCCCTGGCCCTCAGTTTCTGCATCTGTAAAATGGAGTTACTAATAGTAAACTAAATTAGATATTATATGTGAAGCACTTGGAATTGTAATGAATGCACAAGTAATCTTTATTATTATGTGTTCCTACGTCCTGTTGGGAGCTCTGGTAGCATAGTGGCTAAGACACTTGCCTGCTAACCAGACGGCTGGCGGTTCAAACCCACCAGCCACTCCTCAGAAGGAAGGTTGGGCAATCCTACCTCCGTAGTGATACTGCCTCGGAAACCCAAGGAGGGGTCGCTGTGAGTCAGGGCTGACTCGATGGCACATAACAACAACAACAACAACGTCCTGTTTAGTTACTGGACTCAGCCTTCCAGGGGGATGGATAAGATGAGGTGAGCACCCTGACTATAAATACAAGGTTTTTATAAAAACCTAATAAATAAACAAGCACACATTGCCAGGGGGGTCACGGGCTACAGAAAAAGTTCTCTGTGCATGGAATCTCTTCTCAGTGCTTCTCCCCACCCATGTTGTTATGCAACCTTTAGTAATATGTGTTAAACACCAGCAAATGGCCAAGCAGACCTTTCCTCTCTCACATTGCTGCAGTTTACTTTATTGTAGATCATATTCTATAAATACTTACTCATACCATTCAAGACTGGAAGAGTCTCTCTTTACCATGTACTCCTCTAACACCTCAAATATGCTCTTCTTTTCAGAACTCACCATTTGTACTTCAAATACTGTCATGTCTGTGTCCCTTTCCAGAATGTGAACTGACAGAGGTAGAGGAATATGTCACATTCATCGTCTGGTGTTTAAACACTAGCACATTATCTAGGTGACATAGGACACCCAAATTTTGTTAACTTGAATGAGTAAGCTTGTGAGTAATGTGATTTGTATTATCCTACTTCTTCTAGAGGTGGCTATTAAATACTAGCTCAGAAAGAGGTACTTTATGGGGATCTTCAATCTTTGCCTGCTCTACATTTTATTCTTGAATCCTCTGTCTCCTGGAAGTATCACCCCTAGTTATAAAATTTGTTGCTGTTTCCTCTGGGTGAGGAAGAGGGGTACATTTTTCTTCCCTTTCTTTTTGCTGATGGAAATCCGAGTGTCATGGTGATTTTATCAGGACATTAACTGAGGTGCCTCCAAGTCTCAGGTGCCTAGGACAGCTAATAACTGCTTTCTACCTCAGCAACCTTAGGTTAATCTTCAGGGCCTGTCCCCATTGGTAGACGAACTTATAGGACTGTAGCCTCAGCACTAGAATTCCCATTTGCCATAAGGAAACGTTCAGAGAACAAAGCAGGGTCATAGCGTTGCTGGTGGTTGCTCCTTTCTTGTCACCGTGAACTTTTTGGACGACTTTTACTTTTTTTCTTGTCCTGTGTTACTGTATTAGTCATTCAGTTGTAAATGGGACCGGAAACTATAACACTATGAAGATTCATAATCTTACCGAATCAAGTTTAAAAGCATTGTGTCTCAAAGTCTGTATTTTATTTCTTTTAACATATATACATGTCTTTCTCTGTTTCTCTCTCCTGCTCCCTCCTTTGTTGTGTATAATGTATGTATGTGTATTTATAACCACATATGTGTGTGTATGTATCCACAATGAGCCTAGATAGATTTGATTAGATGGATGGTTAGATGGATGGGATAGATGGATATAGAGAGATGTATTTACTATCCAGTGCTCTGGGAAAATCATGCTGTTGTCAGAAGGTCACCATTGGGGGTATTACATATCAGAAATTCATTATCATCGCCTAGAAAAGCAGAAGTCTGTTATTTCATCTATATGTTTTGTATGCTTTGCTGCTTACCCACAAAGGATTTGAGGCAACTTTACAATGAGAGCAGAACAGACACAATAAAAGACTGGTAAAATATTAATGAGAACAGAGAATCAGAGCCATAGAGTTATAGGTAAAAGTTGAAAGTGAAAACCTAAAGAAAGATCCCACAGATTTGCAGGCCATACGTGTCTATAGAGTTAGTAGAGTTAAATGTCAAATTAGACTTCCAGCTTCCTGGCCATTACAGTAAAAAAAGTAGACAGAGTCAGATACACAGTTCTTACTTTTAGAGGAAGAGAAACCTACCAGAAAGGATAGTGCTCTCTCTGATGGAAATGAAAAATGAGATGAAGTAGATCATGTCCTCAATTGTATAATAACAAGAAACAATTTTCCTGTGGCTGTTGTTCTCAAAACACAAAGTATTAAAGTGCAATTGAGTCAAAACAGTTCTAAGAGACCATATGCCTACATTATTTTCTTTTTAAATAAAATATGCTTTAAAGGGACAACATAAGATTTGAAAATGTTCAGAGAACCCCCGAGTATTCCTGAATTTTGAAAACACTAGCCTGGATGAATTGATAGAACATTCTCCATAACTATGACTTTTCTTTGCCTGTTTTTACATTTTATTTTATGTTTTATGTTGTTTGTGAAGGGGTAGAAAGATTGTAAGCCATGTTGTGACAGTTTATGACTGTATTCTCTGACAAGACCCTTTAAAAGTAGGGCTTGAGTTGTTGATTGAGCAGAACCCTTTTCTTTAGAGACCAAAGGAACATGTAATATGATTAGCTCCTTTTAGATGAATTTAGAAGTCAGTGGAATCATCACCTAGAAGTAGATCTCCAAAGTAGTGATGGAATAATCTCAAATCTCCTTTAAGAAACAATTCTGTATTTGTTCCAGCCCCCAAACAAATGTTGTCTCAGCAATCAGCTGGAGCTGAATAATGGCCTCCACTCTTATCTGGGCATGTGTTATTTGTTATCATAATGCCTCCCATTGTCTTACACCTGCCTAATGCTCTCTCCTGGAGGCATTTGGGTCTGAAATCTCAGGTATAGAATGTGGAAGCAGTCATTTGGTTACTTTGATGTGACCAGTTGTCCAATGTCTGTGCAGGAAAATTTAAGTAAAATGAAGCATCTTGATTTGTGTGGCATAGCTAGTATGAGTCTCTTCAGCATGTCTTGCAATTGTTGTTGTTGTTAGGTGCTATCAGGTCATCTCTGACTTAAAGCGACCTTATGGACAACAGAACAAAACACTGCCTGATCCTGTGCCATCCTCACGATCTTTGCTATACCTGAGCCCATCTGTGCAGCCACTGTGTCAATCCAACTTTTTGAGGGCCTTCCCCTTTTTCATTGACCCTCCACTTTACCAAGCATGATATCTTTCTCCAGGGAATGTTCCCTTCTGACAACATGACCAAAGTAGGTGTGACGAAGTCTGGCCATTCTCACTTTCAAGGAGCATTCTGGCTGCACTTCTTCCAAGATAGATCTGTTAGTTCTTTTAGTAGTGGTGCTCTCAGGATTCATGGCCAACACCACAACTCAAAAGCATCAACTCTTCTTTGGTCTTCCTTATTCATTGTTCAGCTCTCACATGCGTAAGAGGCGATTGAAAATACTGTGCTTGAGTTAGGCACATCTTAGTCTTCAAGGAGACATCTTTGCTCTTCAGCACTTGAAAGAGGTCTTTTGCGGCAGATTTGCCCGTTGCTATATGTTGTCTGATGTCTTCACTGCTGCTTCCATTGGTGTTGATTGTAGAACCAAGTAATATGAAGTCTTTGATCCTCCATATAATTTGGCTTCTCGGATTATTTATTCAACATACAAATTGAATAAGTATGGTGAAAGGATACAACCTTGATGCACTCCCTTCTTGATTTTAAACCACGCAGTAGCCCCTTGTTCTGTTTGAATGACAGCCTCCTGACACAGTACAGGTTCCTCAAGTTCAATCAAGTGTTCTAGTATTCTCATTCTTAATATTATACATAATTTGTTATGATCCACCCAATCGAATGGTTTTGCATAGTCAATAAAACATAAGTTAACATCTTTCTGGAATTCTTTGCATTCACCCAAGATCCATCAGCAATGATATCCCTCATTCCATGCCTTCTTCTGAATCCAGCTTGCATTTCTGGAAGTTTTCTGTCAGTATACTGCTGCAGCCGTTTTTGAATTATCTTCAAGATTTTACTTGCATGTGGTATTAATGATGTTCAGTAATTTCCACATTCTTTGGATCACCTTTCTTTGGAATGGGTACAGATACAGATCTCTTCTAGTCAGTTGGCCAGGTATTTGTCTTCCAAATCTCTTGGCCTAGCCAAGTGAGTGCTTCCAGCAGGGCATCTGTTTGTTGAAACATCTCAATGGGTGTTCGTCACTTCTGGGAGCCTTGTTTTTCGCCACTTCCTTCAGTGCAGCTTTGACTTCTTCCTTCAGTACCATTGGTTCTTGATCATATGCCATCTCTTGAAATGGATGAACATTGACCAGTTCTTTTTGGTACAGTGACTCTGTGTATTCCTTCCCTCTTCTTTTGATGTTTCCTGCATCATTCAATATTTTGCCCATGGAATTTTTCAATATTGCAACTCGAGGCTTAAATTTTTTCCGCAGTTCTTTCAGCTTAAGAAATACCCAGTGTATTCTTCCCTTTTGATTTTCTAACTCTATGACTTTGCTCATTTCATTATAGTGATTGACTTTGTCTTCTTGAGCTGCTCTTTGAAATCTTTTATTCAGCTCCTTTATCTTCATTTCTTCCATTTGCCTTAGGTACTCTCTGCTCAATGGCAAGTTTTAGAGTCTCTTCTGGCATCCATTTTGGTCTTTTCTTCCTTTCCTGTCTTTTTAATGATCTCTTGCTTTCTTCATGGATGATGTTCTTGATATCATTCCACAGTTCTTCTGGTTTTTGGTCATCGGTGTTCAGTGCATCAAATCTGTTCTTTAGATGGTCTCTAAATTCAGGAGGGATAAATTCAAGGTCATATTTTGGCTCTCATGGACTTGTTTTATTGTCTTCAACTTCAAGTTGAGCTTGCATGTATGAGCAGTTGATGGTCTGTTCCACAATCAGCTGCTGGCCTTGTTTTGGCTGAAGATGGTATTTCCATCTCCTCTTGCCCCAGATGTAGTCAGTCTGATTCCTGTGTACTCATCTGGTGAAGTGCACATGTATAGCCACTGTTTGTGTTGTTGGAAAAAGGTATTTGCAATGAGTAAGTTGTTGGTCTTGTGAAATTCTATCATGTGATCTCTAGCGTTATTTCTATCACCAAAGCCAAAGTTTTCCAACTTCTTTGTTTCCAACTTTTGCATTCCAGTCATCAGTGATAATGAACA
Source organism: Orycteropus afer afer (assembly GCF_000298275.1). Lineage (NCBI taxonomy): Eukaryota > Metazoa > Chordata > Mammalia > Tubulidentata > Orycteropodidae > Orycteropus > Orycteropus afer. Next base: position 7,936,932 of record NW_006921718.1, on the reverse strand, counting down.
CATCTCGATTGCATGTTTTGTCAATTTCAGACTGTTGAAGTTGGTAAAAATCAGCAGTTTCCTCATCTTTGGCTTTGGTTGTGGTTGTGCGTATTTGGATAATAGTAGTATTAACTGGTCTTCCTTGCAGGTGTATGGATATCATCCTATCATTGACAGCATCGCACTTCAGGACAGATCTTGAAACATTCTTTGTGATGATGAATGCCACACCATTCCTCTTCAATCTGTCATTCCTGGCATAGTAGATCATATGGTTGTCTGATTCAAAATGGCCAAAACCAGTCCATTTCAGTTTATGTCTTAGTTATGAAATATTCCTCAAGTAAGAAAATGAATTAGTGTGTGACATTATATGGGGGTTGCTGTGAGTCGGAATCAACCTGATGGCTTTGAATTTTTTTTTTTTTTTTTGGTTTGGTGGCATTATATCATTGAATATAAACCAGTTTAAACTACCAAAAATATTTTGAGCCTTATAATACTTAATACTGAACTTTTTTATATGATGGAATAGTTAGCAGGACCAGGTATTTATTGTGGCTAGTACACATTCATAGGGGAGCTCTGGTAGCACAGTACCTAAGGCACTTGACTGCTAACCAGAAGGCTGGTGATTCAAACCCACCAGCCACTCAGAAAGAAGGTTGGGCAATCTACTTCCGTAGTGATACTGCCTCGGAAACCCAAGGAGGGGTCGCTATGAGTCGGAGCCAACTTGACAGCACATAACAACAACAACAACAACAGTCCACATTCATAGCAATAAGGACATGTCATCAGGTATAAAAGATGAAAATAACCCTCCTGTTCCCAGTGGTGCCAGGCCTGGTGGGTATGGGGAGCTATGCGGGGCAGGAACAGGGACATTGCTTGTGTTGCACATCAGGGTCATCTAAAAGCATATGATTGTGTAGAGGAAGGTGGTCCAGTATTCATTCAGCCTGTGTTCTCAGCCTGCTTTTATGTCATTCTCAATTGTTGTCTATGAAAACACTGTCTTGCAGTGCTCTGGTCCTTACAGCAGTATTAAAATGCAGATTTTATATGAGTGTTAAGAGTTAGGAGTCTTTATTAAAGTCATGCTCTCCACTGAATAATTGGTTCTTATTTTTTCAGACATATATGAAAAGTTAATAAAAATTGGAAATAATGTGTATTGGCCCTGACAGAATTCTCTCTAAGATCCAAATATGTGAAGTTGATCAATCATGGGAAAGCCATACTCAGAGTCAACTTAATCTTCATGTAAAACTTTGGCCTAGAAGGTCCAGACATGCAGTCTATTAAGAAGAAAACTGGTACAAAAACATTTATTAACAGCCCATTGTCTGCATAGCAATAAGACTCAGTAATGTTTCTAGGGACATAATGGTTACTGCTATAGTAATAGAACCTGGCACTTTGAAAGAACTGTTCCCATTCAGTATGCATTTATTGGCACCCGTTGTGTTCCTGGGGCCATTTGAAGCTAATTTTGCCCAAGAGTGATAAAATCCTTTACAAGTCCTGTTCCCTTTGCTTATCCTGAAATAATACTTGTTTGCTGTACTCTAGCACAAACCGTGCCCACTCCCTACGCCATTGAAGAGATTGTTTTGTTGTTGTTGTTTTCTTTCGGATCTTTGAAAGCCCATTTGTCCTACCCTTTTGATACATCAGTTTGCCATTGACTTACGGAGAGATTTTTAGACATTTCCCATCTGTCTCTCCTTTGACTTCTGATGTATACCCACTTGCTTCCTGTACAGCTCAACACCAGTGTGATGAAAACAGAGGCAAAATATTAGCCATTTCCTACTGTGAGGATAAAAAGAGAAAGCTGTGGAAGTGTATCTATTTGTGTTTTTCATTCACTTTCACATTTGATATGAAGTTCTACATTTTAGTCGTTTTCTTAGCTAAAATTACACATCTATCACCATCTGCCAATCAGTGTAATTCGACAGGCAGTAGAGTTTATTAGCAATCTATACTGTGAGGCTTATTTTCAGGAGTTCTGGAATATATTAAAGAGTAAAAAGAAGATTCCAGAACTTAGAAATGTAAAATTTAATTGAGCAGACAAAAACACGTACAAATATCACTAATAAGACAGTTTAATGCATCTTTGCATTGAGAAGTATAAGTTATATAGTAAAATTTTTTTTCATAATATTTTTCTTTCTTCATCCACTTAAATCTTCATATTATAGACATTGTGGTAGTCTCTACAGAGTTCAGAGATTCACATCTGTACCCTAACAGGTGAAATAATTAGTAATTGCTCCTCAAAGACCACTGCTGGCCTTTTTTGTCATGTACTTTTCTGAAAAGCTTCTGTAAATTTCTCTCAGCAACAAACAGAGATTTCATTATGTTACGTGAGTCCCCCCGAAAAAGAAGGATTGATGGTATTTTCTAGGCTGTATTTTTTGAGACTTCTCTTTTTTCTAATTTCTACTCCTTGCTCCCTGTGCTGTAGCTACTGAGACCTAACTAGCCCAGTCCTCCTATCAGTCCCTCCCCTCCCCACTAAACTTCTGTACATGCATACACCCCCCACACACACACATACCCCACCTTCAAAAGCAAGCTCCTCAGAAGTAGCTTTATTCAGATCACAGAGTCTTTGAATCTTCTCTCTTCACTTCTTCAGATCTCACACCAAGATTTGTGGCTTCACCCATATGATTGATGTGGTTGATTGACTCAGCTAAGTAATTAATATAAATTGGTTTGTAAACTTTATTTTTGAGTTTGAATGGACATTTAACATGAATGGATGTTTACAGTAGCACTTTACTATGTTCCACAGCATTCAATTTTGATTTAAAAAGCACTCTATTTTCTATACTTTAGAACTTGTGTTGTAGAGCTGTTTTTTCTCCATTCCAGCCCAGGTTAACATGTTGACTAAAAGTGTGTAGAAAAATGTAACAAGATAGTTCCTTTTAATCCAGCATTTCTGGAAAAAGGATTAATGGATCCAAACAGATCTTTTATTAGAAAAGAAGATGAAACACACATTTACTACATGTGTAAGCATGCATAGATGGCTCTCACTCATCATGTGACTTTAGGCAAGTCACCAAATCTCTTGAAATTTCACTTTTTTGATTAAAAAAATGGAGATTAATAACTTATCTTCTCTTCCCTGAACTGTTGTTGTAAAGTCAAGTGAGAAAGTAATTGTTTTTAAGTACAATACAAATGTAAATACTGTTCAAACTCAAAATGAAGTGGGAGTTTCTGAAAGTACTTCAGACATGCAAGATGAAATAATAAATGATGTTCAGACATATGAGCCCATGAAAGATGTATGTATCATAATCTACATACCCCACCTAAATGAACAGGGTGCAGCAGCTAAGGAGAACTTTCTTCAGCTCATCAACTCCCCCTGCCAAAATCCACTAACCCATTAGCAATTAGTCATTCCCCATCCCTCCCAAGCACCCCAGCCCTAGGCAACCATGAATCTACTTTTTGTCTCTATAAATTTGCCTGTCTGGTCATTTTATATAAATAGAATCATACCATATTTTGGCCTTTTCTGGCTGGCTTCTTTCATGTAGCATTGTGTTCAGGGTTTATTCATGCTGCAGTAAATACTTGATTCCTTTTTATGGCTAAAAAAAAAAAATCCATTGTATAGATGTGTATTACATTTTGTTTAGCCATTCACTAGTTGGGGAGCTCTGGTAGCATAGTGCCTAAGGCACTTGATTGCTGACCAGAAAGCTGGTGGTTCAAACCCACCAGCCACTCCTCGGAAGGAAGATGGGGCAGTCTACTTCCGTAGTGATACTGCCTCGGAAACCCAAGGAGGGGTTGCTATGAGTCGGGTCCAACTCAATGGCACACAACAACAACAACAGCATTCACTAGTTGATGGACATTTGGATTGTTTCCACTTTTTGCTATTACGAGTAATGCTGCTATGAACATTGTGTACTAGTTTATGTGTTGACATGTGTTTTCATTTCTCTTGGGTATTTACTTAGGAATGGAATGCTGAGTCATTCGTAACTCTGTATTTAATATTTTGAGGGACTGCCAATTACCGCACCGTTTTGCATTCTTGCTAGCAATGTATGAGAATTCCAATTTTTCCACATCCTCATCAACCTTGCTGTCACCTGTCTTTTATTATAGCCAACCTAAGGAAGGTGAAGTTCTATTTCGTTATGGTTTGATTTGCATCTCCCTAAGGATTAAATGTATTACAAGTCTTTTCATGTGCTTATTGGTCATTTATATGTCTTCTTTGTAGAAGTGTCTGTTAAAAATATTGCTCATTTTTCAGTTGGGTTATTTATCTTTTTATTATAGAGTTGTAAGAGTTTTTTAAAATGTATTCCAGATATCAGACATGAATTGCAAATATTTTCTCCCGTTGTGTTTGTTGTCTTTTCACTGTCTTTGTGGTATCAAATAAGTACAAAAGTTAATGAAATCCAGTTTATCTAGTTTTTCTTTTCTTCTTTTTTTGTGTGTATGTTCTTTTGTTTCTTTTTTCTTTTTGTTCCTTTTAGTGTCATATATAAGAAACTATTGCCTACACTAAGGTCACAAAGATTCACTCTTGTGTTTTCTTCTAAGAGTTTTATAGTTTTAGCTGTTACTTTTAGATCATAGCTCTTTGATCCATTTTGAGTTAATTTTTATACGTGCCCCAAGGTGTTTTAGTCCATCTTCATTCATTTGCATGTGGATATTTAGTTATTCCAGAGCTATTTGGCTACTGAATTGTCTTGACACTCTGCAAACATCAATAAATATGAACCTTTATTTATAGACTCTCAATTCCATTCCATTTATTTGTAAGTCTGTCCCTAGGCCAGCTTCTGCCATCTTGACTACGGTAGCTTTGTAGTAAATTTTGAAATCAGGAAGTGCAAGTCCTCCAAATTTATTCTTTCTACAAGATTGTTTTAACTTTCCTGGTTGCCTTGCATTTCCATATGAATGTTCTGCATTTTCTGCAAAAAAAAAAAAAAAAAACAGCTGGGATTTTGATAGAGTTGTGTTGAATCTGTAAATCAATTTGGGGAATATTCCCATTTTAGCATAGAATATTCCCATCCACGAGCATGAGAGTTGTCTTTCCATTTATTTAAATCTTCTTTAATTTTTTTCAGCAATGTTTCGTAGTATTCACTCTATACATCTTGACTTTTTTTAATTAAATTTATACCTATGTATTCTTTTTTGATGCAACTGTAAATGGAATTACTTTATTTCATTTTCAATTGTTTATTGGAAGGGAATAGAAATACAGTTGATTTATATGTTGATCTTATATCCTGCAACTATGCTGAACTTGTTCATTTATTAGTTCTGATAGGGTTTTTCATGGATTCCTTAGGATTTTTTGTATACAGGGTATGTCGTCTGCAAATAAATACAGTTTTACTTCTTCCTTTCTAGTTTGGATGCCTTTTATTTCTTTTTCTGACCTAATTGCCCTGGCTAGACGCACTGCCTCCTCTCTGCCCCCAGTATGATGTTGAATAGAAATGGCGACTCTGGAAATCCGAGGGGAGAACTTTTCAGTGTGCACTTTTAAATATGATGTTACCTGTGGGTTTTTTTTTTGAAGATGCCATTTATCAGGGTGAGGAAGTTCCTTCTATTCCTAGGTGGTTTTTTTTTTTTTAGATCATAAAAATGTAATGGATTCTGCCAAAAGCTTTTTCTATGTCTATTGAGATAATGTGGTTATGCCCTGAAATTTATTGATATATACTATCAATAGATTATGCATTAATTTTGGATGTTAAGCCAACTTTGCATTTCTAGAGTAAATCCTACCTGGTTGCAGTATATAATCCTTTCTACATGTTCGTGGATTCATTCTGCTAGTATTTTTTTTGAGGATGTTTACGTCTGTATTCATAAGCATATCTAGGGGTGTTGATGAGAGGAGAGAGCATATCCATATACAATTGTTAAGAAATGTACAGTAAAGAAAAAAATTATTTTCTTAGTATGCTAGTGAATAAACTATGCATGGATCAGAGAAAAAAAGAAATACTGATCTATAGTTCTCTTCTCTTGTAATGTCTCTGTCTAGTGGGAATACATTTAAATCAATCAGAATTAAAGAAGGAATGAATCTAGGGGAAGTGTTTCAGGGTGAAGAAAAATTTAAAAGTGTTGATACCATGGTAAAAATTCTAAATGTTGGGCTATCAGTCCTTAGCAAAACACAAGAAACACAGTGGAAAGAGCACATGATTTTTACTTACATGAGCTAGTGTTTTTGCAGTTTATCATTTGCTATTGTCAGTAACACTGAGCAAATTATCTAGATTGTCTTCACATCTAATCTTAGTATAATCTGTGTCAGTTAAACCATGTTACAGGGATTAAGTAAGTAAGGTTCAACCATTTCAGAAGGTAGCATATAATCAGATCTGATAATATTGAAGGAAGAAGTCCAAGCTGTACTGAAGACATTGGTGAAAACAGGGTGCCAGGAATAAACTGAATGCCAATTGAGATGTTTCTGCAAATGGATGCAACTCTGGAAGTACTGACTTGTCCATGCTAAGAAAGTTGAAAAAACCTGGCAACCAAATGGAAGAGATTCATATACATGCTTATTCCAAAGAAAAATGATCCAGTGGAATGTTGAAATTATTGAACTATCATTAATGTTACATGCAAGTAAAATTTTGCTAAAGGTAATTAAAAAATGATTGTAGCAGTACATTGACTAGGAACTGGCAGAAATTCAAGCTGTATCTAGGAGAGTATGCAGAATGAGAGACATCACTGCTGATGTCTGCTGGATCTTGGCAGAAAGCAAAGAATACCAGAAAGATGTTTACCTGTATCTTATTGACTATGAAAAGGCATTCAGCTATGTGGATCATAACAAATTATGGATAATGTTGTAAAGAATGGGAATTCTGGAACACTTAATTGTACTCATGTGGAACCTGTACGTAGACCAAGAGGCAATTGTTTGAACACAGCAAGGGGATACTGTGTGGTTTAAAATCAGGGTGTGTGTTAGGGTGGTATTCCTTCACCAGGCTTACTCAGTCTGTATGCTGAAAAAATAATCCAAGAAGCTAGACTATATAAAGAAGAGTGTGTCATCATGATTGGAGGAAGACTCATTAACAACCTATAAAACGCAGATGACACAGCCTTGCTTGCTGGGAGAGAAGAGGACTTGAAGCACTTATTTTTTTTTCTTTTTCTTTTTCTTTTTTTTATTAGGATTTGGGTGAAGATTTACAGAGTAAATTCACTTTACATACAGCAGTTCACATATACTTTGTCTCATGTCATTGACCA
>NW_006921718.1:7913532-7920956 GCF_000298275.1 Orycteropus afer afer | reverse complement strand
GCAAATTCTTCTGCTAGTTGGGGTTTAGTCCAAATCTGCATCCGTTCCTTCAAGGCTCAGGGGTCCAAGATTATCTTCTGTGTCTGTATTTATTGGTTTTCCTTTTCTTTGTTGAAGAGGGTCTGTGCAATCCTTCTGCCTAGTCCGCCATCTTGCCCCGCCCTTGAAGCACTTATTGATGAAGATCAAAGACTACAGCCTTCAGTGTTGATTGCATTTCACATAAAACAGAAATCTTCACAACTGGACCAATACACAACATCATGATCAACTGAGAAAAGATTGAAGTTGTCAAGGATGTCATTTTATTTTGATCCACAATCAACACTCATGGAAGCTGCAGTCAAGAAATAAAATGACTTATTACATTGGACAAATGTGCTGCAAAAAGTGTTAAAAATGTTAAAGTTAATCTTTAAAGTGTTAAAAAGCAAAGGTGTTACCTTGAAGACTAAGGTGCGCCCTACTCAAGCCATGCTATTTTCACTCGCCTCATATACATGCAAAAGCTGGACAATGAATAAGGAAGACTTAAGAATTGATGCCTCTGAATTATGATGTTGGCAAAGAGTAATGAATATACCATGGACTTCCGAAGAACAAACAAATCTATCTTGGAAGAAGTAGAGCCAGAATGCTCCTTAGAAGCGAGGATGATGAGACTTTGTCTCCTTGTACTTTGGACATGATATTAAGAAGGGCCAGTCCCTGGAGGACATCATACTTGGCAAAGTAGACAGCAAAAAAGAGGAAGATTCTCAATGAGATGGACTGACATAGTGGCTGCAATAATGGTCTATTATTGGATGGCACAGGCCAGGTAGTGTCTGTTCTGTTGTATGAGTCAGAACTAACTTGATGGCATGTGACAACAACAACAACATAAGAATTAAGTGAATGAGGTAATGTATAGTGAAAGTGTTTTGTTAAAGGTCAAGCACTATGAAAATTAAAGATTTTTAAACTAGATAATGAAAGAATTGAGTAGATAACACTACAGGCATAGAAGAATATCACCTAGAAAAAGTACTAAATAATTTTTAACCAGAAAAAAATCTAATGTGGATCTAGCATAATCTGTGTTTGAGGTATAAAGTGATTTAACAAAGAATGGAATTTCTCTGAGGTACATATCACATATGTAAGTTTCACAGTCATAAAGTACCTTCTTTTAGGGTAAGTAGAAGTTGGTGCATATTTTACTCAGACAAGTTTAGGGTCTTAGTTGTGAAGAGAGTTACAGTATGTTTTGTCTATTTTACTTTGCTTTGCTTTATTGCTTTTGTTAAATAAAATTACTGAATTTAATTTGACCTTTATGATATGGGAAATCTCTTTATTTTACAACTTTGTTCTTTTCATTTCTTTGTAATCCACATATGGCCCATCTCCTTTCTCCTGTTATAGGCTTTGCTTTTTAATTAGGTTGATGCATGCTAACACACAGCTGATTGATTGTAGGGGAATATTGTAGGTTTTATTTCAACTGCAATAAAATATTCTTGTGCTAAAAAAAAAAAAAAAAGAATTACTGAGTTAGTAAATTTTCATCAGATTATAGCCTCCTGCTTTCAGACAGAATTTTCTGGAGGCTGTTTGAGAAGCATAAAAGGATACCACTCGATAATGACTTTGATTTGATTTAACTCCCTTTAGAAACAAAGCCAGCCTGTGTGTTCAACAGTGTGGAATATTATGATGGAGATATGTTCCGAATGGATAACTGTCGATTCTGCCGATGCCAAGGGGGTGTTTCCATCTGCTTTACTGCCCAGTGCGGCGAGTTGAACTGCGAGAGGTACTATGTGCCTGAAGGGGAGTGCTGCCCAGTTTGTGAAGGTAAGAAAAGTTACTGACTAAGGATGAATAAGGTAGACATGGTTCAGCGTTTTAATATCAAAATTGGTCTAATTCAATCTCATCCAAAAATAGAGGAAATATTGAAGAAATTATTTTTATGATATTATCTGTCTTATATTTTCTAACATATACAAGCAAGGCGGTGTCATCTGCATACCACAGGTTGTTAATAAGTCTAACTTATATATTCTTTTAAGATGTATATAAATACACTTCCCAGAGGGAAGTTGAACCCTGGTGTAGACAACCACCCAGCTGCCATCAAATCAATTCCAACTGTGGCAACCCCATATGAGTCAGAATAGAGCTGCTCCACAGGGTTTTCATTGACTGGTTTTTCAGAAGCAGTCATCAGGGCTGTCTTTCAAGGTTACTCTGGGTAGACTCAAACTTCCAACCTTTGGGTTAGCAGCTAAGTGTGTTAATCATTTGCATGACCCAATCTGCAGGGTAGCATGAGACTTCCAGAAGTTCTTTGTTTCTCTCCTGCTGTTCCAGCAGGTCCTTAGCAAGTCCCAGGACTTTTCTCTTCACCCTCATGTTAGAATTCACTGGCTGTTCTCTGTTCAGCCACAAACAGATAGCTCAGGTCACTGACATTGACAGCCAGTTAACTCAGACAGGGACTAACCCTGCCTTCTTACTTATACCTGTGCCCCTCCAGTTAAGCTCAGGAACCTGCTGCTCTTCCTCCTTTGAAAATGTGTGAAGGTGACAATGGGGTCATTTCCACGAGCTCAGGGCCCAGTTGGACATCACGTGTGACCCTGGACATCAAGGGTGCTCACAGGGGCCTGCTCTCTCTATATCTCGCTCTCCACTCCAAGATATAATGTCTCCATGTTCCTCTAACAGACTCTGCTGCCCTATCTCTGACATTCATAAAAAATAAACATTTCAGAGTGATACTTCTGAATATCATCTACTACGGCCCACACATTTTAGAGAGTAGGAAACTAAAGTTCAGAAATGTCAGGTGACTTGTTTGAGTTTTCAGTGGAGCCAGGAATAATACCCCACACCCCATGCCTCTGCTGTACTTCTGACTGCACCCACTGCTGCTGTAGAAAGGACGGCCATGAGAGCCCTCTTGTGACTGGATCACAGAGCTTCTGTCTGAGGCCAGTCGGGCCAGCCCTGTGCCAGAGCTCACCTGCTGATCTCTGTATACAGAATAGGAGGACAGTGTCCTGCCATGGTCAATACCTTTTTCCATTTCTCTAATCCTTTTTTCTTTCTTTTCCAAATATTTAGACTTTATTGTTCATATAAATGAAATATCTGAAGATGATCAGAATATTACTTTTTCTTCCCAAAATTACCTTCCTAAATTACCTTCCTAACATTAAATATTAAGTATAGCAAGTATCATGGAGCTGGTGCGGGATCGGGTGGTATTTCGTTTGGCTATGCATAGGGTCGCTATGAGTCAGAAACGACTCAACAGCACTTAACAACAACAACAACATTAAATAATCATCCACAACAATTAAGTCTTTTTTCCCATTAGATGTTATTTTAGCCAATATGGAAGAAAGATAGTTCAGTTTTTATGTATCATTAGGGATTAAAAAAGAAAAATCACATCACACTTTTAACCTTCCCAACTGATTTGTCCCCTAGCTGCTCCATGTTTGTAATAGTCTTTGAAACTATGTGGCTTTTGGTGTGTGAAAACATAGATATGAACCTCTGTGTAATAGTCATAATGCATTGTCTGGGCAGGGATCTGGTTATGTCTCACTTCCTGGAATTCAGACCCAGGCTAAAAGTGGAAATGTAAAGTATGTTGTGTAAGACTTCTTATAAAAAGATTTAGAAAGTCTTATCTAGCCAAGTCTCTTGGCCTCTGCCGTCTTTAAAGCTCTGAGTACGTTATTTTAAATCTTGGTTCTTCTTATAACACCCCATTACCTCTGTTGCATAAAGACAGCCAAACTCAGAACTGCTTGGACTTCCCTCCTAGCACAGCATAACTGACTTGTTGAGGTCAGTTTTTATGTATTTTTGAAAAAGAAAATCGAGTGATTTGTCTAGTTGCTCTTATGATAGGGACATGGGGATTTTGCATAATTTATGTCCTTGTCAATAACCTCAGAATGTTTTTTCTAGTAGCCTTGGCTACTTCTCTCTCCCAACTTTGGCTGCTGCTTGTTTATGGAGAGGAAAATGGCCAAGGCTCTCAGCCTTCCTCTAGGGCACAAGCACTGTCCTGTGGAATATACAGCCTTGTAATGAATAGGGCCATAGCCAGGGCCTCCTGGGCTTCTACATACCAGAGGTAAAGTTCAGTTAGTCCTAGAAGTAACAACTTTATTTATTTATTTCAAATTTTTATTGTGGTTTGGGTGAAAGTTTACAGCGCAAATTCATTTTCCATATGGCATTTCATATACAGTTTGTTTCATGACATTGAAATTTTCCACAATGTAACAGCTCTCTTCCCACTTCCTCTCTGTAGTTACCTCTTCCCTGTGTCCTTCTCTCCCATGGACTCGTGCCCCCTGAGATAGCTTTCTGTGCAAACACTGCCCTTCTGTTCTTCCATGATTGAGATTGATCACTCCAAAGAATATATCTACCTGATGTAAATGTTCACCCCATATGCCATGCCTGTCTACTACTTTTTGGCTGGAAGCCACAGAAGTGAGTTCAGTTCCAAACCTGAAGGTAACTAGGGGCCATAGTCTCAGGTATCTCACCAGATTCTATCAGACCAGTAAACCTGGTCCTTTTTTTTTTTTAATGATTTTGAGTTTTGTTCCACATTGTTCTCCCACTCTATCCAGGATCTCCTGCACTGGTCCCTTTTCAAGTGGTTGACAGTGATAGCTGGGCACCATCTAGTTCTTCTGGTCTCATGGTTGTCTAGGCTGAGGATCATCATATGGTCTACTAGTTTCTTGGACGGATTGTTTCCATGTGTTTTTGGTTTTCTTCATTCTTCTTTGCTCTGGATGAGGAGAGACCCATTGTTGCATCTAGATGGCTGCTTGCAAGCTTTTAAGACCCCAGTCACTACCCATCAAAGTGTGATGTAGAATAATATTTTTGTGTAGTATGTTATGCAGATTGAGCTTGATGTCCCCTGTGACCATGGTCCTGATCCCACAGGTCCAACTGTTCATTCCCTCAGGGTATCTGGCTGTGGCCACAACCTTGTACCTTGTCAGCTTCACTGTTAAGTGAGGTGGGGACATTATTCTTAACACTTTATAGGTGATGAAATTGAGGTATGATAAACACTTAAATGAACAACTCAAGGAACATTGTCAGAGCCCCAAATCTCCAAGTTTTCCAACTCTGTGAAGTTACAACACCTGCACACTGGTTTCTTATACTGGAGCTCCCTTGCCCTGATTGCAGTGTCAGGACAGGTGGACATAAACCCATGTGACAGCTGCTATTGCATGGATGCCTAGATACATCCTGCCAGCCTGAGCTTCTGCTGATCACAGTTGGAAAAGAACTGCTAATGACTTTAACCTGGAAAATAATATCTGTAGGTACAGACACAGGTGAGGTTTAGAATACCCCCAGTCTTACTCTGAGCTCATGTTTTAATTTAGACCCAGTGTATCCTTTGAATAAACCTGCTGGCTGCTATGCCAATGGCCAGATCCGTGCCCATGGAGACCGGTGGAGGGAAGACGACTGCACATTCTGCCAGTGCATCAATGGAGAGCCTCACTGTGTTGCAACAGCCTGTGGACAGAGCTGCATGAACCCTGTAAAAGTACCTGGGGAGTGTTGCCCTGTGTGCGAAGGTAAACCTTACAGTTTCTGACGAGTCTCTGGTGAATGTCTCACGTTGGATAAACTTCAGCAATATGTTCTTGTTTGTTTTTCATTTCCTCAGGCATGTTTGCTTCATGCTATTACCAGTTGCAGATGAATTTATTATACAGCCAAAAGTAATCATTTGGGGAAAATGTTGCAGATATAAAATGAGAATAGTGTGGTCTTTATTTTACCATTGCAAATATACTTATCTGAATACAGTATGAGAATAGTACACATTTTAATTCAGTTCACTTTAAGCCTGATTAACATCCAGAGGTCAAAGCGGTGACATAAAACTGGAAATAAGACTCATGACTCAAGCATAGCATATTCTACTTGTAAAGCTTCCATAAACCCAGGAGTCCTGGGAGCTGTAAGAAAAAACTGGAACCATCAAAGGCAATTTGCACTGCCTCATGCCCTAACTATGAGCATCCTTTCTGCTCCTAATATCACCATAGGTAATACTTTACAACTCATCTAATGCTTTTACTTATATCTTGGTTCCTGACATTGGTTACTCTCTTACATTATTAGAGGGATGCCCAAGTCATCCTGGACCTGTCTGTCCCAACCCCTATTTCAGTCCATTTATCCCAGCCTACAAAGATTTTTGGCACATTTGCTCATGTCAGTCTTAATCTTCTGTCTATACCTGTTGTATAGACATGAGTTTGAAAATTTATACCATCAAATCCAATAGAGAGATCAGTCATTAAGAAGTATATTTGCGTAGTAAAATGGACTAAAATGAGTCAAAAATTAATCCTTGTTAAAGATGGATCCTTCTGGAAGTTTTTAAAATAGATAGTAAGAATCTGACAGTCTGTTAAGAAATTCAGTTAGGTAGCCCTCTGCCATCGAGTCAAGTCTGACTCATAGCGACCCCTCCTTGAGTTTCCGAGGCAATATCGCTACAGAAGTAGATTGCTCAACCTTCCTTCTGGGGAGTGGCTGGTGGGTAGAGTAGACTAAGTCATATATCAAGAAGTCTTTGCTTTTAACTAAATTTTAATAAACTCAGACTTCAGCCTTTGCCTGAACAGCTTCGTTTACCTCTGAGGGATTAGACTTATTAAAGACCTTAAAAATCATATAAAAATTTAAACTAGAGGATTCTAGTGCTATTGACATCACCAATTCCCTCACCATTACTCTACTTAGAATACAGCTGCCATACTCCAAAACTTTATAGCTTCCAGATGACCAGTTTTGTAGAAATCACCTCTCACATATACACCTCCCATCCCCTAAAAGCATATTCCAGTGCTGGAATAAGGAGTATGCAGAAATAAGTGTTGTGGTTGTATAACCAACTTTACAAGGGTGCTTTGCTGAAGTACAGAAAAGTCCATTATCTACTCCTAAGAATTAGGGACAATATGTTACCAACTTGAAATATTTCAGTACACCTGTATGTGTGTGATACTGTAAGAAAAATTAAAAGCATAAATAACAGTGAAAACCTAGCTCTTTAACCTCATGGAACTGTATCATAAATTCAAAATAAGACTGAAAAGACTTGTAAAAAATAGGCAATCTACTCCCATAGAGATACCACCCCAGAAACCTGAGGAGGGGTCACTGTGAGTTGGAAATGACTTGACAACAGTGAGTTTTTTTTTTTTTTCCTTCCAAAAGTAAATGAAATCTGGGTGCATCCTTTTGTGTTCAGTTTTTACATTCATGAACACTGTCCATCAGGGTGAAAAGAGAAAGAGAAGCACTTGGTGGGGAAAAGGAAAGGAAAAAAAAAAAAAGTAAGTGTGTGTGTGTGTGTG